>NW_015090774.1:4180382-4195625 GCF_001431845.1 Calidris pugnax | reverse complement strand
AACTGTTAAGGTTGTTCCCCCCCCCCCCTTATTGTTCTTGTCAAGAAAAAAAATAAGGAAAAGAAAAAAAAAAAGACTTTGAAGTTACTTTAAGCACAGATGGTCTCTGATTTTAAAGAATGTGTTGTAAATGTGTTATAGAGAACTGTACTAAAGTTGAAGTCTAATGGAAGAGTGGCATGTTCCTTTTTGCCCTGGCGTGGTCTCCCCTGTGTCAAGTGGAGTGGAATTTTGGCACTCAAGATGTGCGTCGCATAGGGCTGACAAATAGTTTATGGGTTGAGCGTGTTCCCCATTGTGTTTTAGCTCCTCTGCAGTATGATGTTGGTAGTATAACATGAGAAGGGGTATGGTCTAAATGGGAGCAACAGGGGAAATTTCTGAGTTTAAGATATAATTACAGTCAGAGAGGAGAATTATAAGAGCTGTATGTATATCAATCTCTTCCAGATCTCGCCATCCCCTTTTGTTTTTAGTGGGGTTTGTGTATTTGGTGTGCAAGGAGGATCAGGAGCTATATTCATTCAAATGACATGTTAAAGGGTTCTGGACGTTACCTGCCACAGCCCCTGGGTATCTGTGGCCTGTGCAGCGGTGAAGCTGCTGAAAATCTGAGAGAGCTCATCAAGTGCACTGTTTATAAATACTTGATAACAATGTTTACAGCTCTGCAGCAGCACTCTTTTGGGTGGGGGAAAAAGGGAGGTGATGTCAACCCCTCTGCTTTATCCTCATCTTCATGAAAAGTCGTGCTCGGTTCAGGATTTGGTGAGGTAAACGTGGGTCCTTATTCCCACCCTGACTTCAGTGATATTCTTAGGAGCCAGCAGCGAACGGATCCCTCCCCTCAGGGGCTGCCCCGATCTTCAGAGGCTGATACCAGATACAGGCAAGAGCTTGCTGTTTTATCTGCATTGTCCATCTCTACCTTAATGAGTGAAATGGTTAAGTATCCGAGGGGGCGAGCCTCAAGGAATGTGTCTTCCATTTGACTTGAATATTTAGGTGGAAAAAGGGAGAGGGAGGGCGAGGAGAGAGCGAGAGAAATCCACTTACATCACTGGAACTGCATTGAGTGTGTGCCTGTGTGCAGGTTAAGAGACAGACTTCAGTGTCTTTGCTTTCTGCAGGAAGCAGCAATGCCGTTTGTATCCTAAGAGGAATTTTTTATTTAGAAAAGGAAGCATTCTTTCTACCCAGGAAATGGCTTTCCTTGTGCGTTGCTATGCCAACTGCCTGCAGCCATGGTCTTCCAAAGTAAGCACAATAACGTAATTATATTGGCGTATTGCATTCAGACTCATGATTCTCTGGGTTTTTGTGTGTGTGTAACTGTGTTGTATTTCTGTTGCTGACTCTTTGGGCGGTAGATGTGCTCATCTTGATTGCGAGGAACAGGCATCATAAAATTAAATGTCCATCAATGTCATGCTGTTAAGATTAATTGTGCAAACTTGGTTAGCTGAGTGGAACAGAGATCACTGGTCACTACTGTCAGCATCATTAGCAGCCAGGGGAGGAGGTCCCTATCCGCGGGCTCTGCCCTGATTTTGGGGGAGTGGAGGGTAGTGGTGGAGCGGGGGGAGGCTGCGTGTGTGAATGTGTGTGATTGCAAATGAAACAGGAGTATTAACAATGCTTGGCTGAATGCTGGAGGCTGGTTCCTGCACCCTGACTAATATAATACTGTATTAAGGCTTTTTAAGGGAGTCTCTGTGCAGTCAGCCATTTTAGCTTTTTTCCTCCTTTTTCTTTTCTTCCCATTCCTCAGGCTTGGGGAATGGTTTTGTTCCCTTGGATGAATGCTGGCTATGTAGGGTTTCATCAGGCTCTCTACGTCCTGACATGCTTAGACTTTCAGTGTTACAAAAATGGAGCCTAACGCTGTCGTTTGGATTGCTGCTCTGCACTACAAGTGCGAGGGGGGGTTTGAGCTTACCAGTAGTGACACTTTTAGCTCCAGCTCGCTTTCCCCCCCTCCTCCTCTTTTGAATGTAATGCTGTAGAGAGTGACTTGCCATCCATAAGAAATTGGTACATGATGTGTAAATTCAGTTCAGCTTACGTTTCTTCATTATGAAACCACTTGCAATCCCAGCTAACCATGGAGTTATGGGCCAGCAGGAGAAGCACTCAGTAAGTATTGCAAATTCTGTTTGTTCTATCAATAACCTGTCACGGGCAAACTGCATGGGGATTGAAACCGCTTGTCGTCCTGCTCACGGGCTTTCCTGCTTGTGAATTTAATAGTGGGTTTCGAGGGAAAGCTGTACCTGAGGTGGCATTAGAGTCAGTGGTTGTATTTTAGATTGCTTTTAGCTTAGAAAATGCAACTCTCTAGGTTCTTTATGAATGTTAAAAATTTACTGAAAAATGCTGACATACATTGGGTAAGAAGCTATGAGCATTCAGTTAAAATCAGTATGCATTTGTTAAAACTTTAAAGAAATATTCAAGCTGCATAACAAGTGATATAATTGTAGGGGATGATAAGAATAGATTTATTCTGTCTAGTGCATGGTACTAGGGTGCTTTTGCCTTGTAGAATGGCGTTTAACATCTGTGATACACTTATGCTGAAAATGCAGAAACTGTTAGTAAAACATGGAATGAACAAAAGGCGTTAAGTACTGATGCTTTCTAATTGATCCCATGAGTCAGCTACACCTTTGTCATGCTTTAATCCCATAGGCTGCCTGTGTTTATTGTTTGGGAAAAATGCATTCATAAGCAGAAGAGCAAACATTATTTAACAAGGCCTCAGGTGTTAGGAATTAGAAATTTAGGGTTTATGTGAAATAAGATTCTAGAAGTACAGATACTTATCGCTCAGTTAACACGTTTAGATCTTCATGCTAGATTTTTGTGACTCAATGTAATTTTCAATCTGACAATTTGTTTCTTGAAAAGATATTTATATAAATATGTTCTGTGCGTACTCTGTGTGTTAGAATGTGCATGGGAACGTGTACAGGGTGTTCAGCATGTACAGCTAAGAATTGTGAATATTGGGAAGATGTGATAGCAGGAACTTTTTAAAGGAGGATTATTTTCTTCAGGAATTCAGTTTTGATTGTGTAGAAATATGGAAACTAATCTAGAAACATTTCAGAATGCGTCTAGTGGATTTTTCTTAGGCATGTAGCAGACATATCACATTTTCTTGTTGTAGACTGTTTTGTTCCTTTCCCTTCTTCTTAATTACATTCAAAGTATAAAGGAGTTCATGTTACCCAATCATTTGGTGTCCATGAAATATTTAGAACTTAATCTAAAAATGAAAAATCTCCTTTCTTCCTGAAACTCAAGTACTGAAGAAGCTGAAAATAAAATAGGATACATTGAATTTGCAAATAGGAATAAAATCAGAAAGTTTTTTCTACTCTCTGAAGAATGTTGATGAAAAGTTCTAGATTGATTGTGGTAACTCACGAAGTTTAACTGATATAATTGTTTATAAATAAAGGAAAAAAATTACCTAGCATTTTAGAGACTCTGCATTACAAGCTCTGTCACATTTCAGTTATATTACTTTGAGTTAGTTAAATCACACAGATAAATTTCACTCTCTGGATCAAAATGTATGAATAGTAAAAGGGAGAAGCTTAAGATACTGCTTTACAAGAAAATTAGTTTACCTTAAGAAAAGTCCCCATGCTTGTAAGAGAAGGGACATACTTTGACATATAGCTGACACACAGTTGCAGATTTTGCATGAACAAAAGACATAGTTTAGACTTTATATAGAAGTTTAAAATGAAACTGTTAGGACACAATGTAGCTCAGTGAAAAAAAACAAAACAAAACACTTTGGCAATGAAACTTTCCATGCTTGGGTTTCCAGGTAGAGGTTATTTTGCTTGGAAAATTGGACTTGAAAGATGTGAATTCTTGGTAGAGAGGGAAGGCAAGCTTGGAGATTAACGGTATATAGACTTTGTCTTGCTTTGCCTAAAAGGAAAACTTACTGAATTAATCATTTTTTGTGATGACTGATTTTCATATTAGTATGTTCCCAGAATCCTGAATATTTTATTCTGACTTGATTTTATTTCAAGGAGAGAGCCTTAATTACTTCTGTGACATTCTCGCCTACAGTCTCACAGCTTGATTTGCTGGGACAATCTGGAATTGAATGCAAAAAATCTTCTGTGCAAAGTTTCACAAAATTCTGAGAATTAATTTCAGTTAATTCTGTTAAATTTTAATTCCACACTAGTTGGGGAATGAGCGATATGGGTTAAATCTACTGCTGTGTGAAAATGGTATGCAAACTGACCATTAAGTTCATTGTGGTGAGAATGGAGGGAGGAAAAGTAAAAAATTGTGTTGGGTTTCCTAGATTACTTAATATAAGAAATAAAGTCAGTCACATCAGTCATGTGTATTGGTCCTAAATGCCTCACACTTTCTAAATTGGAAGAGTTTGAAGCAGTACTATGGATACCTATCTGAAGGTGGTGTTGCTCTGTGGGTGATGTTCCTTGATACACAGCTATTGTCATCTGCTGAACAGGGACTAAAAGCGAAAGATAGCAGAGAAACAAAAGCTGGATTATTGAAAAAGTAGTTCTGCTTAGTTATTGTATGTAAAGTGCTTAAACCAATTTCATGAAGTTCAGTAGTTTTGATCTATTTGGCTGTGTCCTGGCTGATTTTAAGAGTCCTCTCAACCAGCTTTGTAGTGCTGTCATTATAATTTTCTTAATCTTAAATGTTAGGAGGATAAGTGATATTTCCAAAGTGGATGGAAATCCAATCCCAATTTCAACATCCAACTTTGTGGACGTTGAAACAACTATCTCTTGAAAAGTTTCACACATTGCATCATATACTTGTTTTTTTATGTGGAAAAATCACAGGAAGGTCAAGTGAATGAAGGTTCGCTTAGTAGACTCGGGCCTTCCAAAATGTTATCTTTCTATCTCATTTCTCCTTTCCCTTTTATGTGTTGTTTGTAGGAACTTCACTTAAAGTTATTTAAAAAAAAAGAAAAAATTGACAGGTATAAAGGTTTTTAAAAATGTGACTTTAGAAGCCTAGTTCTTTCATGACTACGTAATGACTTGCATTATGAATTGCAGGGGACATTGGAGTGACTTTTGCACAACCTGTAAGAAAGGATAAGTTACATTTTTACTTTGGATACTATTGAAATAAAGTCTACTAATAAAGGATATATTTCACTGCCAGCCCAGTGACTCTCCTTTAGTCATCATGTAGCTACTGCAGTCTTTTGATGTGCTTGACCTGTCTTGAATTACTGAAAAATATTGAAAGAAAGAAGTCAAATCTTTGTGACCTAAAATATAGTAAGAACAAGCCAAAGATTTGTGGCCCTGTGCTGGGGCCCACCTCACTCCCAGGAATGAAAAGGAAATGAGTGACATTTTGAGGAAAAGTCTTGACTGGTAATTGTTCAAATATGGTTTTTTAGCTTGGTTAGTAAGGGTGTTGGCTGATAAAATTTTCTGGAAGAGATCTTCATTATTGTTTTATAACTCAAACAATACATGTAACCTGGGATAGTTATTTGTCCTTTGAGTGAGCATCATACAGCGCTAATAAGATGTGGGAAAGAGAGATGTGTTGATGTGATCAGTGGCTACACTTTGTAAGCTGAACAATCTGAGATGGCATCATACCTGGATATTTATATATATATGGAAAAAAAATACACGTATGAAAAAGAACTCTGATTAGGTAGTAACCTGTTAGCTACTGTAGCTGCTGATGGTTGTGATTTTGGTCATCTTAATGAATTACACTCTACTGGGATTTGATACAGATTTTTTTTCTATTTTTGTTAGGTACCTTTATTGCTTAGTGCTACCAGATTTCTAGTTCGGTCCCTGCTGATTGCTTCTTCCTTTTTAATTTGTATATTTTGAAAAAAAACTTCCTCTCTGTAGCCCAATAAAGGAGTTGTGGATTTTTCACGTGATTTAGAATAGAATTTCACTTCTTCATAAATGTATTATGAGACAGTCTTTAATTACATGACCATAGATCTTCTGCAAGATTCATCTCAAGATAGATAGCCCTGGTTTAACGAGCAGCTGTTTGATATTTTGGGCTAGCTTCATTGCCTAAATGGCCAGGTTGTGTTTATGGTGTATTATTGGAGTCCTACTCAGAAGATGAAAGCATTACTTTTTTTTTTTTTCTTTTTTTTAATACTTCTGTGACTTTTTAAGGTGTTTGTAAATACAGTGTCAATGTGATTCACTAACGTAGTGCAGGGGTGGGCACTATCTTCATTTTTCAGGTAGCTCTGTCAAAGCAAATATTTGGCAAAAAGGACAGAATTTTGAGAAATTAAGCATAGTTAGGCCTAAGTAAGTGTTCAAAGTATAGATTTTGTTATTTGAATTTTCTGTGTACTGGTGCAGTTCAGATACTCATGGTTGTTTTTAAGTGACTTGCTTGGCATCCTACTAGAGATCTGTAGTGGAGTCTGGCTAAATTCCTGTTCTCCAGGACAACATTTAACTGCAGATATTCTCAAAAGCTTATAAATGGTGAAATTTGGGTCATTTCATGGGAATGACAGTGAATATATTAGTGACCTGTAGAGATGGCAATGAAAGCATCCTTGGCGCACAGGCGATGTCCTGCCGTCTTTCTGTTACTGTTTCAAGGCTTGGGGATTGCACAACATGTTTAAGGGCGGGGGGAAGAAAACCACGACAAAAAAGCCACCATCTGTATGTATGTTGTGCATGTGTGCACAACACACCTGTCTCTATCTTCTTAAGAAATAGCTGAATTTTTTTCAGGTCAACATGGATAGTTGGTGTAGATCTTATGTAGGGCATTTGCTTAGAAAGCTTACAAAGTAGGAAAAGCTCAGGCCTTATGATGAGAACTGGGAAACTACCATAATCCATATTACTGGCTTACATTCTGAAGTGGCCAGATCTAATGGTGGTGTTGGGAGCACTTGAAAAGTGGTATTTATGATAGTGCATGCTGAGATGTGTCATTTATAGTCACAATACAGATGTGAACCCTGAAAAGGAAAGTCAACTTCTTCCAAAATGCCATTTTGAGGCTAACAGACTAATACTATTTATCGTTACTGTGTTGTAGGCACTCCTGCCTGATCTTCAGGCATGTTGAAAATCCAGCTGAAATTGAGAGCTGCTGATACCAAACAATTAAAAAAAACCCAGCCAGACAACAAACCAACACAAGCAAAAAGCCAAACATCAAAAGAAACAAAAAATCCCGAAGCCCTTAATGTACGGTTGATTTGCTCCTGATTCTATGGGTTAATAAAGACACAGGAATAATAGAAACTCTAATAAAAAAGCAGAAGATAATGGACTGTGTTGAGCTGACTAGCATAGGTCAAAAATATCAGATAATTAGCAATATGCATGTAGCGGAGCAATGAAGTTCATTGTAAATAGAAGCAAGCACAGTCAACTAAGGAAATCCTGTGCCTCAGTATCTTAAATTGATTCTTCCACCTGCAAAATGTTTCTGCAGAAACTAACTAAATATTCTGCAGAATACTGGCTGAAGAGTTTTAAGCAGTGGTACTGATGCTTGTACTTAAGTGGTTTCCAAGTGACGTAAACTTAACCGATTAGCAAATGGACCTGTACAAATATTCCAGCAAGATGAAGTAAATTAGATTTTTGGAAATCACATTTTACTTATCTAAGGCAGAGAATCTCAGATAGTGGTGTGCAAAGATATACGTAACCTATAAGAGGATGAGAAACTGCTCTCAGTTGTGTTGTCTGTTTCAGCAGTTGTGATTGCTGCTGGTGATACTACTCCAGTATGCAAAAACAAGGGAAGTGTCTCATGTTCTTGTATGTGCTGCTGAGATGACCTAAGGCTCATCTGCAAAATACTTCTGTACTTGATAGCTTTACAGTTAGCAAATCAATGAAATATCTAAAAAATAACTGCACATGATTTAACAATGTGAGCATTAGGAACCATGATTTCTGGTTTCTAAACTGGAATTGGATGAACATTTGAACTGCGTTCAGACCATCAGCTCTCAGGGATAATGAATGGTGTTGATGCTGGAAGCTCTTAAGTACAGTTTTAAAAGCTTATTTAAAGTTTGTGTTTCTTCAACTGTCTTAGATGGTTTTTTATTCCCATGTGTATTATATGCTTTAAATTGCAACAAATTAGTCCTTAACAGCATCCTTGATGTTTGGAAAGCTGAATTAATTTTACTAACCCTTTCATGGATACACAATGATGTGATTTTTATCTGACTGAAATAAATAGAAGATTTTCAGGATCTCAGAATTATTTTACTAAAGTTTGATTTTGATCAGATATCTTTGTTGCAACAGCAGATATATAGCCAGACTTAGTTCTTTTCACTTGCATTCTTGTTAGTGTTCTCTAAATTTAAAATTTCATAGAAGTAATATTACTAGAAAGAAAAAAAAAATTTGAGAGTAGAGCATTTTGGTAGTTCATGAAGGTGAGGGTAATACTGAAGCAGAGTTTCCAGTGTTCTTGAACAATGACTGTGAAGACCCTACAGGATAAGTATAGTTAATGTTAAGGATTTGAAAAAAATGGGAGTAGTGTCTCAAGATTTACCCTTGACCAGAGAACCTTTTACCTGCTACACTTCATTTTCAACATAATATTTAAAAGTGTCTGGTAACTGTAGCCCAAGAGAAGCGTGGGATGACACCCTGGAGGTTTGCAGACTTTTAGGATTCTAACCTCTGCATGCTTAACCCATCAATCTGTTACTGAAATATAACTGGCACTCATCCAGTATCCCAGTACTAGATGGTTGGTGGTTCTTCCAGTTTTGTCAGCTTGCCAGTAGTCTTTTTTGCTGCTCATTTTGAGATGGTGATGATTCAGCTGAGAACCACAGGAAGAATAAACTGTGCTGAAGGGGTCTCTGCTCAGTGGGTTGCTTGTGAAAGCTGATCCTGTGCCCAGGAGCTGGAATTTATAGAGTGTTTGTCATTCTTTCCTAAACCTGTGTTTGCATGGGGTTACAAGAAGGGTAGATGAAGGACAACAGATTGTAGTGCTTTTGTGTGGGTTATGTTTGAAGGTAAATAGCTTTATGTTAACATAGCACCTGACCCAAATACTGCTACGTGGTCCCTAATACATCTGAGATATAGGTGTGGAGATAAGCTATTGCCTAACGTTTTTGTTTGGTTGGGGTTTTTGGTGGGGTTTTTTTGTTTGTTTGCTTGGAAAAGATGAAGGATCACAGCCAATTGCATTTGATGAAATAACTGGGAGATAGGACGAGATTTTGTGTAGGTAGTGTTTGTAATTTACACTTGTGATGCTGGACTTGTTTATTAGACTAGTGCAGTATGGCAGTATGCAAGAATGTGGGTCCAGCCTTTGGTCAAAAGGCTTCATCTGTCTGAGTTTCTTTCACTGCAAATGTGAAACTTGCTACCATGAACCAACCTCACGGTATTTAGCTAACCTGGCATTCTCTACTCGGCCTAAAAATTAAGCTGGTCAAAAAGCTAAAAATAAGGGCATCAGTCTTTTTGTGATCCATGATCACCATTGCAAACCTTGTAGCACAAAATCCCAGCATGTTTAGTTCCCTTTTCATGAAACGTGAAAGCAAATTTTCTGAAATGGGGAGTAGCCTGCTAAATCTCACAGCTTGGACTGGCTATTCAGCCATGTATTGTATTCTGTAGTATGTATTACGGGCAGTCAAGCTGATGTCTCCTGTAATATGCCATTCCTACCAAAGCTTGTCTAGAGCACCTTAAAAAGGCATCAAATAATTTGATCTGCTACGAATTTCAATAGTTGCTGTGCTTTGTGGTCCCTGTGCTGGGCAGTGGATGGGAGTGTGAATGCCCCTCCTTTAGTTCAAAGAGGCTTTCTGATTCTTCCTTACATGTCTTTGGAGTTCCAGTTTAGTGACTACTGTAAACAACCACAGAAAGCTCTGAACCATTTGACAAAATGTGAAGGTGTTGCTTTGAATATGAAGATGGTTGTGACTTTCCACACTCAAATATATGCATACCTCCATGGCATTTGCAGCTTGTAATGGAGATGACACTTCGCCTTTGGACTGGGAATATTAAAACTGTTTAGCACCAACCTTCTCTTTCAGCCTCGGTTTCTTGACTTGAATCAAGAGCCAGTTGCTTTTCAAAATAGAGGGAAAGCAGGCTTGGGAGTAAGGATGCAAAGAAGTGCAAAGTATTATGTTATAGCTGCATTTAGTATCTGTTAATAAGGTAACAAATGCTTTGGCAATAGTAAAATGTAACTGAATGCAGCACTTTTAACTTTCTGCCTCTAGATAAATTATTCCAATTGTCCCAGGGTTGGTTGGTGACCAAGTGGAAAACGTTGCTGATGTTTGGTTGCAATAATGTGTCCACTTGGTAACTGCAGTTACCTGGTGTTCAGAGGTGTATGGACAGACAGGGAGGAACCACATTGTAAACCCAGACAATAGCCCAGTGGTCGAATTCCTCAACCTGTGATTTCTTTCACTCCGTCTATAAATATTGCCTCAATTTATCTGACTGCAGGCTGTCAGCTTGCTTGCTGACAAGCACAGGCGCTGTGCCCTGGGTCATTTGGACACACTGACTGGGTAGGATTTATTACTATATAGCTTGACTCCAAACTGTGACTTTGCAAGTAAGAAAAATGGATTAAAGCTTTTTTTTTTTTTTTCCCCTCTAAAGAAGAATGATTTCATAAAAATGACGTTGTGCTATTTTGTAGATCTGCTCCCTTTGTGTATTCAGTTTTGTTGGCTTGCTTTTTAGTTAAAAATAGGCTTTTGCTGTTCTGTGCTGCTGTAATTCCTGCAGAGCCAGGAGAATGGGAGCTGGGTTGTGTGCTTAGAACTCCGTCCATAGCATTGTTTCCCAAATGCTGGTCTGCTGCTGCGTGCCTGACAACCGACCGAATGCTGTAGGAGTTACATGAGTGTCAGGAAGGTCTAACGTGGGATGATTTGAAAGGGCATGGGAAGGCCTGAAAAAGAGAACATGCCTGCAGAACTGGACTGTAAACTTAATATTGGCAGTGGGATTGGTGACTTGTAAACGGGATTGAAGGACATAGTACCTGAAAGATGGATGATATTTGGTTGTGGTTGAAAAAAGAAATAGTCTAGGTTTTAGAAAATCCAAACTGAGTTGTGGGCATTATTTCTTGGTTAGCTACATCCTAGGTTTGCTGAACCGTCAGCCCTCTTCTCGTTTTAACCCAAATACATTTTCTTATGCTCTTGTTTGTTTTGTTTTGTTTTTCTCTTGCATGTAAGCAAATAAAGGTTCTTCAAAACTTGCATTGTACACTCTCTGCCTCTGCTGCTTCACTGATCAAGGTACAGCTTGACCTCTAAATCTTAATGTATTCCTGATAACAAGCTAGGAAAGAAAATAGTCTTCCAAATACTTGGCAGGCAGTAGCTCTTTACTCTTCTAGATTGCTCAGGAAAGAGCCAGATGTCAGACTTGGACGTGTCCCTGGCGCACTTGCCTTTTCAGTTTTGACCTACATCACCAGTGGATTTTCAGCTAGGTTTTTTGGCCTTTGAATAAGAAGTTGACTACAGAGGGGATTTTTCTTGAAATATCCAGAAATAATGTAGAAGAATCGTTTATTTCCTGTTGTTCTTACTTTTAAGGAACTATGAGGTCCCTTCCAACCCTAACCATTCTATGATTCTATGAGTAAAAGGAAAATGCATGAATTTATGGATTTTGGAGCCTTTGTGAAGTGTCCTACTTAAATAATTAACTCCACATCTGGAAGTGGTGGTCCGCTGAATTTTTTAAGGCAACAGAGAAGACTTGTAATAATTCTTTTAAAAGTGAAGCTCTTCACAGCTGTAGGAGCAGAATAAAAAGCAAACTAAAATGAAAACAGTGTTAGTTTCTGTTAATAACTGTAGAAGTCTGTATGCTAGGTGTACCTCTCCTATCTGTACTTTCTGTCCTGTACAATCTTGCTCATTTTCAAAACAGGAAGTTCTTTTAGTTGATAATGTTGATTTTTTTCAGTTTTGTGAAATGAGAGTTTTCTCACATTTCAGAGCAAAAGATTTCAAAAATTTCCATTAGCTGAGACTTTCCAAGATCCCCGAACACAGCTGCTAATCCTCAATAAATGGATACTAAAATGTACTTTCACAAACAGTGGCATGCATGTCAGCAGTAGTATACAGAAAATCTATTTACCTACCCCTTTCCTGTTGAAGGAAGAGGTTGTTTAGACAGTTAAATGTCAGTCCTACACCTGCCACTTCCATTAGTATTGTACATTACTATTCTTTCTGTGATGATGGTACCCAGGGAAAACAAAATTTATGAATTCCTGAGTTAGAGTAATATGATGTTAATTTTTTTTTTAAGTGGGGGTTCAGTGTTCCAGCTGGGTTTTTATACAGTTAAGCATGCAGAGGTAACATGTTTAATGTAGTAAATGACTAAAATGTCTACCACTTCTATGAAAGAAAGTAACCTTCTTAATCTGTTGCACCATGGGGTCTTATAGCAAAGACCATTCTCACGCTGTCATGAATCAGCAGTTAAGATTTGACTCTCAATTTTTCTGGTTATTGCAAGGTGATCTATTGCAATGGGTGAGGTGTATGCACATGTTCCTGGGTCTCTATATTTTATCTTGTGGTAGGTGGGAGAAAAAAAGATGAAATTCACTAATTTCATTTATCCTAGTTATTGGTCCTAGTACTTCCAGCTGATTTCTGTGCTGCTTATTTTTCTTCAGCTTGGCAACCTCTGATTTAAAATCTCTTCCTAAATAAACACCATTGAAATATTTCATGGTGTCGCTAGAATATAGAGGTTGCTACATGGATTGTGTTTTTTTAATATATTATTCACCTAAGGCAGGAATATAAGGGATGATTTAAACTCTGTGCACATCTGCACAGACACAAATTGATAAATTTCTGGAAGTCACATCTGAATGTCGGCATTTTAAGCAGAATAACATGTTGCTTCGATTGATTATGTCTCCTTGCTCTAAAGCAGCCTTGGTTTTAGCAGGGTCCATATGGGGCCTTCCTGTTTTGCTTATCTTGTGAATATGTTGTGGACATTTGTAAAAATTAGGTGATTTTAGAAAGAAGGGGCTAATTGAACTTAGCATTTGATATTACAGTTTTGAATAACTGCCACTTAAAGCCACTTAGAAAAGCTCTGCAGATTGTTTCAAAATTCAATGAATATATTAATCATATAAAAAGATGCTTCTGTGTTGATCTATGTAAATAATTTTAAATGGCTTTGCACAGTTGTTGCTCCACTGTGCTCCAGAATTTAGGGAACACCTTTGCACTCCCTGAACACCCTAAAAAGAAGAAAAATGATCCTTTACTTCTTCCCTTCCTATGATCACAGTGAGCACACACATGTAGATCTTTTGCCCAAACTTGTAAATATTTGTAGTGGTTCAAAGAAGTTGGAATCTCGTTCTGTGTGACAGAGTAGAAACTCTGGAGGTATTAGGAATGCATGATTACACATACAGTTTTAAAAGCTTGTGTCAGTGTGAAAAATTTTCATTAATTTTCTTTGGCTACAATGTGAGGGAAAATGTGAAAAAAATTTAGTAAGCAAAGCAGATGTTACAGCAACATTCACTACTATTATATTGCTGTGGCATGAATACAGTTGCACTTTCAAAACTCATAAAATAAATAATAAAGCTCGTTGAGTTAGGCATGTTAGCATAGCATAAAAAATCGTAGATAAAGAAAAATCTTACTTTTTTAAGATTTTGCAACATTAGTCATGTATAAAGGGAAATGCTTGTCCTTTAAAAATATTTTGAGTTGTGTCGCTCTGCTATTTTTACATTATTCAGAAAAACAGCAAGAGATTACCTATATTACTATATTACATTATAATGCAAATGTGAAACCTTTTTACACTCTGTGCACTGGCCTAAGTGTTATCTATAAACTTTAAGATGGTTTTAAGTAAGCTTTTTTTTAAAATTCACCTTGTTTTAAAAAAGACATCCTTGTTTTTAAGCAAAATTATTTCTTCCTTGTTTTGACAAGCTTTTTTAAAAAAATTTGTGTCATTGTTTTGCAATGGTTACTATTTTGCAATTAGCAATCTCAAATCAGTGATTATGGTAATAGACATTTTTTCTTTATATTAAAGAATGCTTATATTCAAGTATGCTACAGCCAGAATATTCTTAAAACCAAGGTTTAGCAGGTGCTTTGATGTCCACTTGGGTGTTGTGATATGCATTTTGTAATAATGCAGTTCCTCAGGTTTTTCTGTTTGAGTTGAAGCAAAAATCTGCATCTTTCATTGTTAGACAATGAAAATAGAGGAAACTTCCATTTTAGAGCAAGCACATAGAAAACAGGTAGTCACGGTGCTTGATTTCTTATTTGGAGCCAGTCATTAGCAGCAGAATTATGCATGTTTCTCTCCTACTGCTGAAGTTACTAAAAAGCAAAGTCATTGCATTAGGAAAAAAAGAGAAACTAACCCACTTTTCTCAGAACTATTCCTTAATACTATAAAGCAAAGATAATCCTTTATTTAAAACTGCAAGGGTCACATTGACAAGACTACAGCCATCAAATATATAAAAAAAATAATTTAGTTTAATTTCTTGTGAATTGTCATGTCTCCATTTAAATTTTCATCAAATTTCTTTCAATTAATTTGGGATTTTATAGAGGTAAAACTGTTCAAATGGAAATCTCCAGTTTTTGCATCAGTGCACAGCATCTCCCTATGTATCTATCTATCTATATCTTTTAAAAATATTTTCTTTGGAAGTGCACAGAATACTTAAGTCTTTACCAAGAAGCTACCAGTAAGAAAATCTCAAACATTATGATGATAATTATGTTGATTTTTGTCTTTTTTTCTTCCTTTGGTTAGTCTGCTTCTGAATGATAACTATAAAAAAAAAAAAAAAAAAAAAAAACAAAACGCCGCAAAAACCACTAAACCATATTCCTGAGGACAAATGTTTCCTTGTGTAATGTTTCCTTGTGTGGCAGTTTAAGAAAGCAGCTTATTCATTACTAATGCTACCTGTTTTCATACTTCGGGACTACATAGTATTTGCTTTTCCTGGTGGCTCCCAGGGGGACATCATTCTTCCCAGATTGTATTACTGGACATTCAATTGGTGGGATACCCTTCAATTTACAGTGAGTTTCACATCTGATTCCTAATACACATATGCTGCGTACTGGGAGACCAATCGTGCAGACACGATCAAGTT
>NW_015090774.1:4088289-4180261 GCF_001431845.1 Calidris pugnax | reverse complement strand
AGTCTGGAATAGTTAATCAATTTGTGGAAAACACGCATTTCCTCCCATCACATTAAAATTGAAAACTAAAAAAAAAAAAAAAAAAAAAACAACACACAGCCTGGTGTCAGGTTTTTCTGTTTGGAGGAGTGACATGGATCTCGAAGGGATTTTCTGGGTCACTGCCATTACACACTGTTGCACAGCACATTCATAACTTTGTCTAGCTTTGGTTTGAAAGCCTTCTCAACCGCTGCTCCTGTTGAGCCTGGTTTTGAGAATCTCCGTGGTTCATTAGGTAGCAACCTTCTTTCAACTTCCTGCTCATTAGTCTTTGCGCCTGCATTGCCTTTTACTGGAAGTATTTCTTTTTCCTCCTTCTTATTTCCAGATAGTGATCATACCCTCTCTCAGCTTGGGCTGAATTAAGCCATGCTCCTCTTGCACTTTCTCAAATAATAGTTTTTCTTCTGATAATCTGATAGTTCTTCTCTGAATCTATGTATGTGTATGGCTTTAAGTCTATCTTCATTGCAAACATACAGCTGGGAACGTGGGCTGCCTTTCAAAATAAGGTCTCTGCTGGCGCCATGGAGAAGAGCCCAGAACCTCTGTATTTCTGGATGGTGCATGCTGTGATCTCGCTGGATTATCCTTCTGCTGTATCACCTTAACAGTTCAATCACCTTCTGATACGCTGATACACTGAAACTCTTTTCACAGTCATTTCTGACAGAGAAGTTCGTAGGTTCTTGGGTTTTGTCTCCAAGTGCATGATCTCACATCTTCTCCAATTGCATCTTATCTCTTACTCCAAGCAGAAGTCATCCTGCTCTCATAGAAGAGTGTCCTGCTCATCCCTTGTACCAAGAGTGTCTCTTTGCACTGTGTTACCAGCAGGTTTTACCAGTACTTTTGTTTTTTCCCCCCATCCTTCCTATATCTACCATTTTTTGTATCCGATCTTTAAAAATAAAAATTACTTGAGTAGCCCTTAATTTATTTTTAATTTATTCTAGAATCAATTCACTTTGATTTCTTTTACTATTGCAAATCAGTTCAGTGCAGTAAAATTTGGTGCTGTAGTTCAGCAGTAAAACACAGTCGTTCAGATTAATCAGCTGAAGTTCAAAACTGAGATGTCCCCTCATGAGTGTTTTGATAAACTTTACCAAGCTTAGTTCGATTGAGCAGAGTGCTATAATTGTGAAATGAAATATTCCATGATTTGTATAAAACAAAAAAGACAACACATGCTGTAAGAATGCCCATTGATAGAGGCTTCAACACTTGAAATGTACACTTACCGTAGTTGTTTGCTTTAACCATTTAAAATGTGTCCAGGATAGATATCTTCACCTTTACACTAGAATCTTTACTTGTCTGTAGTGGTTTTCAATCCTGAGTGGTGCTTTAAAGCTGAAAAGACTATCCTCTTAAAACTGTGTGCCATCAGTTTTACCCTGGCTTGGTGTAATTACTCCTTAGCATCCCCCATGGCCCTGGTTACACTGCTGTATAAGAAATCCCAAATGACTCTCTGTACAAGGTATATAAGCATTCCCTCACTTACTTAAAATGTTCTGCAGTATTTAAAACATCTTGCTTGAACATGTTTGAATTAACATTTCCTGTAAAAGTATGTGCCTACATAAAGTATTCTTGAGGTTTCTTTCTTTTTTCTTTTTTCCTTTTACATCCTTAGGCATAAATCTTTTGCCTGATATCCTGTGGAAGCAAAGTTTGTGACCAGGTTCTCTGTTCCTTCCTCTCCCACAGTTGCTTGTAACAGGCCAGAGAGTTCAAAATTCAACTTTATAGGTCTCAAAGTCCTGAAAGTAGGCCATTTAGTTTCCAGCCCAGCAGTAGCTCTCAGTGTATTAAACATGCAAACAGCCGCAAGAGGAAGTATTTAGAAATAATCTAACTGTGGGAAAAACATCAACTGGAACATGCATTATGTTAATATGAAAATCAGTTATTCCCAAGAGAGAGGTCTCTGCAAAGCCAGGCTTTATTAATATTTTGTCCTCCACATCTACTGCTACTAAATAATGGGGAGCTTTTACTGGAGTTCAGTGACTGAGCTCAGCTTTCTATGCTCCTACCCTAGAGATATTTCAGAAGTCAATTGAATGGTCTTTCCTTCAGCCAAAGCCGCAGTGGTCGTTGAGTGCCTCTCCCTAGTTGTCAGTTCTCATTATGTAGATTTCCACAACATGAATTCCCTCCCCAGTTTTATGCCGTGTTTTAGGGAAGCTGTTAGTTTGTGTGCAGGCGTGGGCTGCGCCGGCTCCGTCAGGGCTCTAAATGCCAGTGCTGGGTGAGGTGGTGGGTGCTACCAAGAGCCATACGGCATGGCCTCGTAAACGTGCAGACACAAGATACTGGAAGAGAAATTCTGCTTTTCACACTTTGAACCACTCTTCAAGGACGGGATCTGATCTGAACCGTAGATGTTTGTAAAGCAAACCAAGCCCATCACATAAAGTACCAGATCCTACTGGTGAATAAAGAGGAAGAAGGCCTGAAAAGCCTTCGTACTCAATCCTGGAAGGCTTCACTTTCACTGCAGTGTTTGGGGAAAAAAAATGATCAGATAGAACAAAAAAATCTTTCGGTGATTAAGTGGAAGGTACAGACAGAGACACAGATCTCGTTTGCCGTGGAGGAGATGGAAAAAAATATGTCTGAGAAATGCTGTTTTCTGTAAAATCTGCCTCTCCCGTGCAAACAGGACTGCTTTGTAAGTAACGCTAGGTGAGGTTAAATGACTGAAATGTTGTGAGAGGAGAAGAACCACGTTTCTCCACGTGGTTGTGGTTGCCAGAGGGTTGTTGCTACTTAAGTGTATATCCACAGGCAGAACAGTTGTAGAACAGCCTCTTTATTTTGAGCTGTTCTGATTTTAAAACCTCCACAGATGCTGCATTTCAAAAATACTAAATTATCCTTTGCTGCCCAATGAAGAAGTTACACTTTTACCAGGTATTTTCTGACTGAGAAAGACTTCTAAATAGAGTTCTAAGTAAAAATATTCTGATCTTGCAGACTCATTGCTGTTCATTTTAAATACCTGATAATGGTTTAAGTTCAGAATTTGAAAACCCTGAGAAAAACTTTGGAAAATGTAGTATGTTTTAGTTCAGTATGATTTAATGCAGTTTAGTATGATTTAGTTCAAATCCATTCTGCATTCATTTCTTATCTATTTTTGGTATACAGTCACTGTAAATACCTGTATGATACAAATTTTCCTTTTTAAATTTTTTTTATTTAATATTTATATCATTTGAGGTGTTGCAAATAAATTGACATCGTGTTTGTGTAAGGAATATTGTTTATGCCAGATTTCCTGAAAAAAACGCTTTTGAATGTAAAGCACTGCATTCTATCCGTGTCACAAATACTGCCAAAAGAAAAAGCAAGTACTAACAGATCTGGTCCTACAACAGATAAGGTAGTTACGTTAACTAAGAATGGGGGGTGCCAGTGATACATTTCATACTTTTGCTTTGAAAAGAGTTGTCCCTGAGAGCTTTCCTCTATTCCCCAGATACCCATTTGCATTTCACCACCTCTGTCCCTCTACAGATGTCAATAATCCTTCAAGCAAAGGATAATTATGTTCAGTGCATTAAATGCTCATAGGATTAGCTGCTGAGAACTATGAGATGTATAGTAAGTGGCAGCCTCTATGTGTTTTGCAAGGGAAACAAAATGAAATTCCTGTGCACTTGCTCTGTCTCTTGCTCTCTCTTCGAGACCAGCAGATCATGTTGTATTAACTTAAACCTCTGAATACTTTTATGGGGGGCTAACTATAGCAAAGTACCAGTGCAGGAAAATACAAAGAATTTGCCAGAAAAGATCCTTATAATGCTTATTTTTTTGCTAAAGGTGCTTTGCTGTGGGCTTTGCATATAAACAACTGCTTAACAGCAATAGTACCCAAATGCAAAATTTTCAGAGCATGGGTTGTGTCTTTTGTTGTATTCAAGATGAAGAATGTTTTTAAGATTAGGTCTTCATGAAGTTTGAGACACAGTTTCACATAAAGATGCCTATTTGAGGAAAATTTGGAGATTCAAAAAAGGTAAGATAGTATAAAGTGAATGATACAAAGAAGGCATAATTCAAGTCAGAAGGTTTTTATTTAACTCCCTCTGAAGTTTTCAGAGAAAATACGTAGAAACATCTTAATGTTTTCGATCCCACCCCTAAGTAGAAGGAAATCCTGCTTCCATGGGAAATGCGTCCTAATTTGAACTGTATATAGTTTGAACTTTTATTTTAGTTTTAACTCTGCACTGGACATGTCAGCCCACATCATGTCTGTAGGCAGAATCGATAGAAATTACTTTATTATTCTGTAATTACTTACATTGACTGCTGTGTTTTAAATCACTGAACCATAAAAATGTTTTCCTTGATGTCTCTCTTGGTTAGTGAAAGAATTATGTTGAAACAGCATGTTGATGAATACCCACCATTATTAGAAGTATTTTTTCCTTCAGTCATTAAATATCATAAATCTGGGTATATCTTTAAAACACATACAACAGACGTATAAACATCTAATATAAAAATGAACATTTGCATAAAATAGTGAAATAAAACATTACTGAATTGATAAGATACTGAAGAATTCTGGGTTGGTGATCTAAACATTTTAAAATGCCTGTCTTGGTGGGGCAAAAGATAATGGGAAGGACTAAGGCGTAGCATTTATTTTATTTGGCTGCCGTCGCTCTTCCATTATGAAAAGATACAGAATACCAAAATAATTTTGTTGCAATTTACTTATCTAGATAAGTGGGACTAAATTGATCATCAATAAAACCAACAAGCACCGTTTTGGGTGTTGGGTTTTTTTTTATTACGGTAGCTTTTCTTAGGTTTTATTAGTAAAGAGGTACTACAGAGTAAGCATTGAGATGCATGTGTTCAGAGGCTGAAGAATCAGTGTTTGCTTGTTTCTGTAATTGCAGAAAGTGGAAATAGCTTATAAAGGTAATATTTTGTGTTGCCTTATGTCTACCATACATGCTTGGGGTATCTCAGAGGCACCTAATCACCTATAGGATCATTCATTGGGAATTGCGTAACAGAATGTTATACCTTTGCTCTCTTAAATTCAATCTTTCTGCAGCTGTACTTCAGTCACTTTGCAGGCTTTATAAAGCTTTCATAAATTGGTGACTGGCATTTGGTAGAAGACCTTGTTTGTAAGATGTTTATTGATATGTTTGCTCTACAATGAATGGTGTATTGGAGCATTCCTCTTGTATTTTAGAATTATATTTTTGTGTATATCTTTCCCATTGGTGCATTTATATTTGTTGTTTTCACACATAAGTAAATTTATAAAATATAAACCCAAAAACCAAACAAAAAAAACCCAACAAAAAACAGAGGAATGCTATATAAATGATGGAAGGATTTTGATAGTGTTTTACTCATGTTTTGCTGTTTTCATGCCTTTTCATGACATATCTGAAGATTTTAATGTCTTGTCTAGTAAATATTCTGAAAATATATTAAATTTTTTAAAAATAAATACTGTATTAGTAGGATGACCCCAAGTAGAAGTTGCATAGAATGCAGCAGAGCTCAAGCATTTGGCCAAAACGCTAAGAAAGAGGAGAAGTCCATCACAGTCCCAGCAGTAGCACATATATTCATTGCCTTTTGTTATAGAGAAAGGCACACTGTAGGGTAGGAGAAAATAATGATGTTCTTAAAATAGGAAGAACATATTCAGTGCAAAGTAATTGTTAGCTTTGCATGCATAAAGTGGTGACTCACTTTGAGGGTGGAAGTAATAAATTGCTGCTTTTTAGATAGGAAGATGTGATAGGGTTTAAGGTATTGTACAGTTCAAAATCGAGATACCACTTTGTCCTTAAGATGGTTTCACATAATTAAGTTTTCATTTGTTTTATTGGCTTTCCAGAAGTAAAAGCGTGGAGTTCCCAGACATACTGTTTTTCCTCTGCTTTCTTTATGTGTGTATAAACTGTCTAAATCTGTGTATATATACACATGCATGCACACTTATTAAGTGCTATATGCATATTTATAAGATACTGCATTGACTTCTGTCAAATTAAGATTAGGGCTTTGGTGTTAACTACTTTATCTCTTCATGTTTTGTATTAAAACCTTTTTTCCCTCTTTATGTCATACTTCATTGGTTCTATGCATATTCCACCTTAATGTTTTCTCACTTATAACATTTGTCCTGAAAGTAGGTTATGAGGATAGTTTTCTGACCCTTTTAACAACTATTAGTTGTTTAATGTAGTGTAATGAAACTATATTTACTTAAGGATGACTCATGCATTTATTTTTCTAAATTATCCTGCCATGTTTTTACTTTGTCTGCTAGTTCATTTGGATCCTTCGAAACCAAAAGTTCAGTAACAAAGTTAAGAATTATAGTAGTTGCTGGCTTCAGCAAAGCTGTACTTTAGTGTTTCCATAACAAACAAAGTGCCTGTTATGGAAAATATACAAGGTGCTTTTGTTCCTTATTACTTTGAATGATTCCTTAAAACTAGTCATCATGTAATGAAAATACAAAACAAGATAAAAGTGTCTCTTTGGTTCTGATGCCATTTGTGGTGCCTTTAGTTTTTTATAGCTGATCTTACTGAGGCAAAGGGTATTATGTCCTTAGACTTTCTCATATTGCTGGATGATCTGGAGCATAAGGCATGTGTTATATATCTAGCCTGTATGAGCTTTAAAATGTTACATGAAAACCTTTCAGGTAGTTGTAGAGGGCAATGAGGTCCCCCCTCAGCCTCCTCTTCTCCAAACTAAACATGCCCAGGATGTTATTCTAGCTCTGCTTAGCAAAAGCCATTTACCAAACGTTGTGCTCCAGGAGTGACAGGTGTAGCCTCTCTTACAGAAGACTTAAGCTCATGTGATTTCTCATTTTCATCAGTGCTTTACTTTTTTCCCCATTGTGTACAACTCTGTACGATAATATTTTAAATAGCAGTATGTGACTTAGATAGAAATACATGTGTTTCTCACACATACTTTTCATTGACCTCACAATGTAAGTGTTTCAGCTTATTTAATTTTTTTTTTTTTCCTTGCACAACTTCTCACCTTAACTTATTTGGGAATAGGGCAGTTGAAGTGGATGCCGCTTTGGGGCATGTAGCACAGAGATGTAGTATTCTGCAAAGATGTGAGCATGTGCTTTCTGCTTGTGAATAGTCCTATTTGATTAGGATCAAAGTGACTAGTTAGGTTGCCCTAAGTAAAATGCCTGCTTCTGATCTTCTGCCGTCACCGCTTGGCAAGTCCAGCTCATGCAGCATGGCTTTGACTTGAGGAGTTATTCTGAAACCAGTAATCACCAAACATTCAGCTGATTGTCTACAACAACAACAACAAAAAAATATCAAAAGGCTCGCTTTTATATGCAATGTATTTCATCAGTTATTGTGGAATCCCCTGCCTCTTCCTGTTGCCTGTGTAGTAACAAAACATAAATCCTTGCTGCTCATTTAAAACCCTAAGTGCAGTCCTGATATTAAACATATCGTGATTATATTTTTAACATACTAACTGGATTTGCTTTGATGTAAGGTTTTTAAGAATTGTTATTGCATTGATAAAAGAGAAATGCAATTGTTAATGATGTGAAGATATTTGCAGAGCACTATGAAAAATTGAATGTGTTTGGCTGGGCACAAGATTGTGTTGACATGCACCTCCCTATGGAGTTAATATTTATTGGTGATTGAAATAGTTATTCCTTTATAAAATGTAAAGATCACAAAATATCGTAACTTTGAGTTATCACAAAATGTCCAAATCTTAGATGACTTGTGCATGTATCTTATAATAATATATAAGATTTCTACTTGGAAATAATCCTGGACTGCTTTAATTCTTAGAGATTGTACTTTTAGTAATATTGACACATTGCAAAAGCTATGCTGGTTCATTTGCTATACATTCTATCTATGGAACGTATACTTATTTGTATAATGGTTTGAATCATGATCAAAATTGAATAAAATGGCCTGAATAACAGGAAATAGTGTTCAATTTTGTGCTAATTCAAATTTACAGATGAAAAAGGGAAGTAGCAGAGACAAAAGATACTGTAACTAATGCCCTCCTTCATACTGTATTTTCTCCTCCTGGTATATCATCAGCAGTGGTGAGCATAATTAGATTTTTCTGGAGGCAGCATCCATGGCTGTATGTATTAGAATATTGCTTTTGTTAATTGCCCTTTCTTTGTTGATTGGTATATGAAGATCAACTCTAGCTCTGGGCTTACTGATGCTTTTTAGGATTATTAATGTCTGGTTATTCTTTTTAACCCCTCTTTCAGGTGAAATATTGAGAAACAATTGCTTAAAATGTAGCCATTCTTGCAGTTAGTGGATGCAGTCATAATAAAGAAGAAATTTTTTTCAGGAGTATTAGAATAGGGAGTGGCAGTCAGTCTAAATAAGAGTAAGGTTTCCAGTTGTCTGTGCTTTCACCACAAATCCTAAAGCCAAGGTTCTTTCAGGGCATGTTCCGTAAACAGATTTAAACCAGGCAAGCAGCAGTAAAATCATTCAGTACCTTTAACTGTATAGAGCTAATCATTTTCTCAATCACACTCTCTTGTGACTTGCAGATTACTTGTTTCATAACCTTTTATACTGATTGGCCTATTATATCTTAATAATGAATGAGCTCTTATTTTCATTTCCATCCAGGGAGAATGGTAATAGTGTCAAGGTAGTATTCATAACTGACATGGATGGACATAGTCTATACGACATTCTCAGTACAAATGCACTTCCAGAGAGTGTAATCTACCTTGAAACAAACAAAAAAGACCAAAGTTGTTTTTCTATTGGTTTGGACTTTTTTTTAAAATAATTAAAGCATTTATTGCATACCGAAATTTATGCATTTACTTATATTAACTAGTGGTGGGATGCAAGCTCCTTGGGGAGAGGGTAATTTGTTCCTGAAATAGTATATAAATACTTTTCCAGAGAGCAAATATTTTCCTTTATCAAAGTTCACTTTCTGCAGTCTGGCATTTTTTAAAGTTCTTACAGATTTTCATGGGAGCTGTGTGTGTAAAGCAATAGTAAAAATATATGTCACAAGTCTTGGTGGATGATTGTTAAAAGATCAAATATACTGTTTCGATTTGTTCTTCTGCACCGCATGTGAGCAAACTCATTTCAGGGTTTGTAGCTCTTTGCAGTGTGTCAGTCTTCCCACATTTCCTATTTGCCATCATACTATTTGGTTTAAAGTATAACAGATAGTTCGGTGCCTTGGATTTTACTTGTCTGTAATGTATTTTGTCAACTTCAGAAGCAAAAGTGTTAGCCAGAGCAGTACTTGGTTGGGGTTTTTTTAAGTATATGACTTTACTCTCTGTTAATCTCATTCTGCAGGAAACTGTTGATATTGAAAGTAGCACAATATTCATATGCGCTTTAATTTGATCCAAACCCCATAGCAAGATAATGAAGTGTTGTTGCTTCACCGGTGTGAATATGTGCTTTTTAAAAATCTCTCATATCTGTAGCAATTTGGTGGTATTTTGCTGACCTCTGCTTGAATTTAAAAACCTGCAAAACTCAAACTTTTATGCTGTGTTCTCAAGCCCCAAAAATTGCCCCTTATTTTTTGGGGAAATTAGGAAGCCTTAAGTGGTTTTCTTAATATACTTGGTACTGGCAGAGAGTAAAGTGTGACATAAATGATTTGAATTCATTTTGCTGTTTATCTACCTCAAATTGTAATGATGCTTTTTCTGCTCCACCTATAGCTTCCTGCAGATTTCACAAAGCTGCACCTTACTGACAGTCTCCACCCACAGGTGACCCACGTTTCATCTAGTCACTCAGGATGTAGCATCACTAGTGACTCAGGAAGCAGCAGCCTTTCTGATATCTACCAGGTAAGACTGGAATGGATGCTGATGGAAGGTGCAATTGCCAGCAGTTTTGACGTTAGTAGCTGAACACCTGGGCTGTTGTGTGTTGTCAGGTTTTTTTTGTCTGAAGAAGCACTCAGTAGATATTACAATGCAAAAAAAAATTATTATTTTTTTTATAACTTCAGGGTTTTGTCTGCCATGTAATGAATCTGATATCTGAAAACTCAGCAAGTAATCTGCAGCATAGTGATTTGACACGTGTTGCCATAGTTTGTCAGGATCCTGTAGAGTAGAGGTGTAGTGTTTGGTAACATTGCAGCATTGCTCTTCATTAATTTTCTTTGCAATTTGTGATTTTGGGAGAGGAAATATTCTTGAACTTCAGCACAGAGAGCCAGTGTGGCCTCTCTTGCAGATGTCCATGGCGGGACCTTGGAGGTGAAGGAGTTCTGTACCTGACTCCAGCATTTCACCGCATCTTTCTGTCTGTCTGATTTGCCATATGTATAACAGCTACTGTGATGTTTACCGATCAGAGTTTCGAAACTATAGATTTAGGACCTTGTAATGTGAGGGATTTTTCTTCTTGATGCTGTATTTTACAGTTCTTAGATGTGTTGGCTTCAAAAATGTAGAACATATTTGGTGGCAGGGAGAAAGAAATGCGCAGTGAGCAGCCTGACTTGAGGGGCGTATTCCAATTTCCTCACCCTCTAGAGACCTGGTGCCAGACTCTCTGTAGTGCTTTCTCTCTTGTCTGTCCTGGGAAAGATGGGAAGATTGAACTGGTGACACTCTTTAAGTTGTCTTTACTTGTGAGGGGCCACCTTGTCGAAAGCTCCGTGGTCTGCGTTTGGAACAGCTTGAGTTTGGAGGCACTGTGAAACGGATTCAGAGAGTCCCTAGAGGACTTGGGACTTCTCCAAATGTGTACTTCCTCCAAATATAAATTGAAAAAAAATCTGAAATAAAATTAGGAAGTCTACATCCTTCACTTGATGTTTACAGTTCTTGCAATGTCAGAGAATGATTTGTCCTTCTGATAGGAAAGTATAGCAATTTGTTATCCTGAAAAAAAAAAAGGAATGAAATGTAAATAAAATGTTGTTCTATCAAAATGATCATAAAAAATTAGTGAGACCACTTCTACATGAAGTATTGCTTATTAGAAGAGGAATAATGTTTGTTTGGGATGCTTCTAAAAATGCAAGTGTAGTCATTTAAGCAATGGGAAAAGCATCATCCGTACAAATACATACAGCTTCGGATGTGAGCACAGTTGTAGCATGTAGTCTGCTTCAGGTGAATAAGCTTGTAGGCTTTTCTGTGGGAGAGGAGAGGTTATAAAAAGGTCCCAGTTCAACTTAGACAGTAATTGCAATAATGCAAAGGTTTATTTTTGTGGAAATTGCCAAAGTAACTGAACACTGGCATATGCCAGTCAAGTGTGTTTGTCAGAATTTCTTCTGAAGAGAGGATTACTTAAACCTAAATCCTGTCTCTATGCTATGAGGGTGAAGAAGATATAAAATCAGCTTTGTTCTTCAGGTCTTCCATAGATTTTCATAACTTTCATTCCAAAGATTTTCACTTTAACATAAAAATAACAAGTGCCTCTAGAGACATAGTTGTAGGTGGCATATAGTTATAGTCATACTGTTGCTCTCGATAGGCTGGAAGTATATTTTTGCAAAGATTTCCAGCAGAACTTTCATAGTTGTGAAAAGAATCACCAAATTTCTGGGAAATTAAAAAAAAAAAAACCAACAAATAAACAAAACATCAAACAACTGTACAAAAACTTCAGAGAAATGCTTACTTATGTCATCACTAACATTGTGTATGACTCCCGTGATAAGTTTTGTATGCAATAATGGATTCAACAGAATGTTTAGTGTTCAGAGAGAGTTAATGGATTTCTGAAGTATTTATGTGGAGAACATTTACTTTTAAAATAGTCTTTTAAATTTAATTTTAAATACCAATTCATTCTTGCTGATCTTAAAATATATTATCTGGTTTCTTCAATTAATAACAAATTAATGCCTCATTTAAAGATGTCTTGGCACAGATGCATTGAGAACCGTATAATTGTACAGTGTTAAAGTACTCGTTAAAATAATTTATGGCCATATCAACATCTAGAAATATGAGCATGTATTGTGGAATGTAACCCCATGTTTTTGTGTAAATACACATACTTGAAGAGAATATTTATTAAGAAAATGAATTGATAAATTCAGGTATGGAAACTGTAAGGTTCTTAAATTCTTGAATTTAGACTTAATGGTACCAAAGATTGTTTGATTTAATGATTTCTCATATTGTGGTAAATCATAAATTTCTGACCTCAATTTTAGTCATTAAGGAACGCAATGTAGCAGTGTTAAGTTAGGTTAAACTACTGCCAACCCCCTCCCCCCAACAAAATATAATGGTTATAACTTGAATTCTTTAGGGTTAAGTCTAGGATTAAATATTATTGAAACCAAGAGGTTGGATCAGTCATTCTCTCTCAGTTGTTTGCCTTTTAATTCTCTTCCAAGTGTTTATTCAAAACCATCACCAAGTCATGTACGTGTTATTTTTTTTACTCAAATTTAAGAGGTCTTAGGCAAAGCTCAGTATCATTGTTTCTCTGATTCTTATGTTCTGTATATAATGGCATTTTTCTGTTCAGTAGGGTGGACTTCTGTTCCTTATGGCTAAGTAGAAAGCAATGATTTAGAAAGATAGCCATGTTATCTTGCAATTGATAAATAAAATAAATTCTTTCTTTTTTAAATTATACTATTAATTAGATCTTTGTTATTGAAATCTGAGGTAATAGTATGTCATGTTTGCATCCTAGTAAGTTTTAATTCTGTAGTCTTAAGAGCAGCTGTTTGCAGTGAAAATTTGTTCATGGCCTTTTAAGATTTTTTTAAATAAATTATGAAGCTGAATCTTCAGATGCTTTCAGCATTGTGCTGAGAATATTTCCTTTTAAATATTAATGCTGTAACTAAATTTGTTTGTTGAATGTTGCACATGAAAGAACTTCTTTTAGGAGAAGAAGTACTTACCAAAATAAAATAAATAATCCTTTGTGTTTACCTCTCTCCAAGTCTCAAAAATATTTCAGGTGCCAGTCAGTAAGGTCCTTAAACATTGTTACTTTTATTTTAGGAAATTAGTTCAGAAAGTGACTAACACTGTAATATGACTGGAGAGAAAGGGGATGCTGAATGTTAATAGATTGTGTGCTGGCTTATGTTTGCCAAGAGCAATAGTTGTGTTGATTTGGCAAAGCAGACCCTTCACTGCTGCTTCTCATGTTCGGCTGCTCACTCCTGTTTCTCGTGTTTAGTTAATGCTTCCTGTATGGAAGCACATACCCATTCCTATATGTTCCTAAATGCTTCCTGAACCTGTCACGTACATTACCAGATGATGATTCCAGTTTGGGAGCAAGGAGATTTTAAGCCCGTGAATGTTTGTTATTCCCCCTCCCAGTTTTGGGAAGGTGGTGTTGTGTTGGCTAAGCTCTTTCCTTTGCCAGCCTTCCTTTGCCTTATCCTGTCCTCAGCCTGGTGGCTTCCTGCCGGCCCTACGTGCCCTCTGGTCTCTGCCCAGATACGCCCGGCGGTACAGGAAACCAGGAACATCCTTTCCGAGCCCCTCCCAGGATGTCTGCATTGCTTGGAAATTTTCAAGATGTCAACTTTGTTTTCCCACGAGTCTGACGTGGTAACTTGTCCACCTACCAGAAAGTCTCCCTGAGGGAGCCCAAACCTTTATCTCAAACCATGCAGCCTGTCCCTAAGTCACTGTATGCAAAATAAAGAGGTTTTACCTTAAGATTAAGTCAGTCTTTCTGACTGTATCAGCCACCAGGGTTCTGGGCATCATAGAATACCAGGTCAGAAAGGACCTCAACGATAATCTGGTCCAACCTTTCTTGACAAAAGCACTGTCTATTTGTGATGGCCCAACACTCTGTCCAGCTGAATCCTAAAAGTGGTCAGTGATAAGGAATCCACCACTTCCCTGCAGAGATTGTTCCAATGGCTGACAGTTCTCATGGTGAAAATTTTTTCTCTTGTCTCCAGTCAGAATCTCCCCAGAAGTAACTTGTACCCTTGTAATGCAAGGATGACTGAAACAGGTAAACTAGGTCCTACTGAACTCCCCCTCTGCAGCTTTGGCTCAGTCTTGTGGAGTGTCTTGGCCATCTTGATGTTTTCGATCCCACCCCTAAGTAGAAGGAAATCCTGCTTCCATGGGAAATGCGTCCTAATTTGAACTGTATATAGTTTGAACTTTTATTTTAGTTTTAACTCTGCACTGGACATGTCAGCCCACATCATGTCTGTAGGCAGAATCGATAGAAATTACTTTATTATTCTGTAATTACTTACATTGACTGCTGTGTTTTAAATCACTGAACCATAAAAATGTTTTCCTTGATGTCTCTCTTGGTTAGTGAAAGAATTATGTTGAAACAGCATGTTGATGAATACCCACCATTATTAGAAGTATTTTTTCCTTCAGTCATTAAATATCATAAATCTGGGTATATCTTTAAAACACATACAACAGACGTATAAACATCTAATATAAAAATGAACATTTGCATAAAATAGTGAAATAAAACATTACTGAATTGATAAGATACTGAAGAATTCTGGGTTGGTGATCTAAACATTTTAAAATGCCTGTCTTGGTGGGGCAAAAGATAATGGGAAGGACTAAGGCGTAGCATTTATTTTATTTGGCTGCCGTCGCTCTTCCATTATGAAAAGATACAGAATACCAAAATAATTTTGTTGCAATTTACTTATCTAGATAAGTGGGACTAAATTGATCATCAATAAAACCAACAAGCACCGTTTTGGGTGTTGGGTTTTTTTTTATTACGGTAGCTTTTCTTAGGTTTTATTAGTAAAGAGGTACTACAGAGTAAGCATTGAGATGCATGTGTTCAGAGGCTGAAGAATCAGTGTTTGCTTGTTTCTGTAATTGCAGAAAGTGGAAATAGCTTATAAAGGTAATATTTTGTGTTGCCTTATGTCTACCATACATGCTTGGGGTATCTCAGAGGCACCTAATCACCTATAGGATCATTCATTGGGAATTGCGTAACAGAATGTTATACCTTTGCTCTCTTAAATTCAATCTTTCTGCAGCTGTACTTCAGTCACTTTGCAGGCTTTATAAAGCTTTCATAAATTGGTGACTGGCATTTGGTAGAAGACCTTGTTTGTAAGATGTTTATTGATATGTTTGCTCTACAATGAATGGTGTATTGGAGCATTCCTCTTGTATTTTAGAATTATATTTTTGTGTATATCTTTCCCATTGGTGCATTTATATTTGTTGTTTTCACACATAAGTAAATTTATAAAATATAAACCCAAAAACCAAACAAAAAAAACCCAACAAAAAACAGAGGAATGCTATATAAATGATGGAAGGATTTTGATAGTGTTTTACTCATGTTTTGCTGTTTTCATGCCTTTTCATGACATATCTGAAGATTTTAATGTCTTGTCTAGTAAATATTCTGAAAATATATTAAATTTTTTAAAAATAAATACTGTATTAGTAGGATGACCCCAAGTAGAAGTTGCATAGAATGCAGCAGAGCTCAAGCATTTGGCCAAAACGCTAAGAAAGAGGAGAAGTCCATCACAGTCCCAGCAGTAGCACATATATTCATTGCCTTTTGTTATAGAGAAAGGCACACTGTAGGGTAGGAGAAAATAATGATGTTCTTAAAATAGGAAGAACATATTCAGTGCAAAGTAATTGTTAGCTTTGCATGCATAAAGTGGTGACTCACTTTGAGGGTGGAAGTAATAAATTGCTGCTTTTTAGATAGGAAGATGTGATAGGGTTTAAGGTATTGTACAGTTCAAAATCGAGATACCACTTTGTCCTTAAGATGGTTTCACATAATTAAGTTTTCATTTGTTTTATTGGCTTTCCAGAAGTAAAAGCGTGGAGTTCCCAGACATACTGTTTTTCCTCTGCTTTCTTTATGTGTGTATAAACTGTCTAAATCTGTGTATATATACACATGCATGCACACTTATTAAGTGCTATATGCATATTTATAAGATACTGCATTGACTTCTGTCAAATTAAGATTAGGGCTTTGGTGTTAACTACTTTATCTCTTCATGTTTTGTATTAAAACCTTTTTTCCCTCTTTATGTCATACTTCATTGGTTCTATGCATATTCCACCTTAATGTTTTCTCACTTATGACATTTGTCCTGAAAGTAGGTTATGAGGATAGTTTTCTGACCCTTTTAACAACTATTAGTTGTTTAATGTAGTGTAATGAAACTATATTTACTTAAGGATGACTCATGCATTTATTTTTCTAAATTATCCTGCCATGTTTTTACTTTGTCTGCTAGTTCATTTGGATCCTTCGAAACCAAAAGTTCAGTAACAAAGTTAAGAATTATAGTAGTTGCTGGCTTCAGCAAAGCTGTACTTTAGTGTTTCCATAACAAACAAAGTGCCTGTTATGGAAAATATACAAGGTGCTTTTGTTCCTTATTACTTTGAATGATTCCTTAAAACTAGTCATCATGTAATGAAAATACAAAACAAGATAAAAGTGTCTCTTTGGTTCTGATGCCATTTGTGGTGCCTTTAGTTTTTTATAGCTGATCTTACTGAGGCAAAGGGTATTATGTCCTTAGACTTTCTCATATTGCTGGATGATCTGGAGCATAAGGCATGTGTTATATATCTAGCCTGTATGAGCTTTAAAATGTTACATGAAAACCTTTCAGGTAGTTGTAGAGGGCAATGAGGTCCCCCCTCAGCCTCCTCTTCTCCAAACTAAACATGCCCAGGATGTTATTCTAGCTCTGCTTAGCAAAAGCCATTTACCAAACGTTGTGCTCCAGGAGTGACAGGTGTAGCCTCTCTTACAGAAGACTTAAGCTCATGTGATTTCTCATTTTCATCAGTGCTTTACTTTTTTCCCCATTGTGTACAACTCTGTACGATAATATTTTAAATAGCAGTATGTGACTTAGATAGAAATACATGTGTTTCTCACAAATACTTTTCATTGACCTCACAATGTAAGTGTTTCAGCTTATTTAATTTTTTTTTTTTTCCTTGCACAACTTCTCACCTTAACTTATTTGGGAATAGGGCAGTTGAAGTGGATGCCGCTTTGGGGCATGTAGCACAGAGATGTAGTATTCTGCAAAGATGTGAGCATGTGCTTTCTGCTTGTGAATAGTCCTATTTGATTAGGATCAAAGTGACTAGTTAGGTTGCCCTAAGTAAAATGCCTGCTTCTGATCTTCTGCCGTCACCGCTTGGCAAGTCCAGCTCATGCAGCATGGCTTTGACTTGAGGAGTTATTCTGAAACCAGTAATCACCAAACATTCAGCTGATTGTCTACAACAACAACAACAAAAAAATATCAAAAGGCTCGCTTTTATATGCAATGTATTTCATCAGTTATTGTGGAATCCCCTGCCTCTTCCTGTTGCCTGTGTAGTAACAAAACATAAATCCTTGCTGCTCATTTAAAACCCTAAGTGCAGTCCTGATATTAAACATATCGTGATTATATTTTTAACATACTAACTGGATTTGCTTTGATGTAAGGTTTTTAAGAATTGTTATTGCATTGATAAAAGAGAAATGCAATTGTTAATGATGTGAAGATATTTGCAGAGCACTATGAAAAATTGAATGTGTTTGGCTGGGCACAAGATTGTGTTGACATGCACCTCCCTATGGAGTTAATATTTATTGGTGATTGAAATAGTTATTCCTTTATAAAATGTAAAGATCACAAAATATCGTAACTTTGAGTTATCACAAAATGTCCAAATCTTAGATGACTTGTGCATGTATCTTATAATAATATATAAGATTTCTACTTGGAAATAATCCTGGACTGCTTTAATTCTTAGAGATTGTACTTTTAGTAATATTGACACATTGCAAAAGCTATGCTGGTTCATTTGCTATACATTCTATCTATGGAACGTATACTTATTTGTATAATGGTTTGAATCATGATCAAAATTGAATAAAATGGCCTGAATAACAGGAAATAGTGTTCAATTTTGTGCTAATTCAAATTTACAGATGAAAAAGGGAAGTAGCAGAGACAAAAGATACTGTAACTAATGCCCTCCTTCATACTGTATTTTCTCCTCCTGGTATATCATCAGCAGTGGTGAGCATAATTAGATTTTTCTGGAGGCAGCATCCATGGCTGTATGTATTAGAATATTGCTTTTGTTAATTGCCCTTTCTTTGTTGATTGGTATATGAAGATCAACTCTAGCTCTGGGCTTACTGATGCTTTTTAGGATTATTAATGTCTGGTTATTCTTTTTAACCCCTCTTTCAGGTGAAATATTGAGAAACAATTGCTTAAAATGTAGCCATTCTTGCAGTTAGTGGATGCAGTCATAATAAAGAAGAAATTTTTTTCAGGAGTATTAGAATAGGGAGTGCCAGTCAGTCTAAATAAGAGTAAGGTTTCCAGTTGTCTGTGCTTTCACCACAAATCCTAAAGCCAAGGTTCTTTCAGGGCATGTTCCGTAAACAGATTTAAACCAGGCAAGCAGCAGTAAAATCATTCAGTACCTTTAACTGTATAGAGCTAATCATTTTCTCAATCACACTCTCTTGTGACTTGCAGATTACTTGTTTCATAACCTTTTATACTGATTGGCCTATTATATCTTAATAATGAATGAGCTCTTATTTTCATTTCCATCCAGGGAGAATGGTAATAGTGTCAAGGTAGTATTCATAACTGACATGGATGGACATAGTCTATACGACATTCTCAGTACAAATGCACTTCCAGAGAGTGTAATCTACCTTGAAACAAACAAAAAAGACCAAAGTTGTTTTTCTATTGGTTTGGACTTTTTTTTAAAATAATTAAAGCATTTATTGCATACCGAAATTTATGCATTTACTTATATTAACTAGTGGTGGGATGCAAGCTCCTTGGGGAGAGGGTAATTTGTTCCTGAAATAGTATATAAATACTTTTCCAGAGAGCAAATATTTTCCTTTATCAAAGTTCACTTTCTGCAGTCTGGCATTTTTTAAAGTTCTTACAGATTTTCATGGGAGCTGTGTGTGTAAAGCAATAGTAAAAATATATGTCACAAGTCTTGGTGGATGATTGTTAAAAGATCAAATATACTGTTTCGATTTGTTCTTCTGCACCGCATGTGAGCAAACTCATTTCAGGGTTTGTAGCTCTTTGCAGTGTGTCAGTCTTCCCACATTTCCTATTTGCCATCATACTATTTGGTTTAAAGTATAACAGATAGTTCGGTGCCTTGGATTTTACTTGTCTGTAATGTATTTTGTCAACTTCAGAAGCAAAAGTGTTAGCCAGAGCAGTACTTGGTTGGGGTTTTTTTAAGTATATGACTTTACTCTCTGTTAATCTCATTCTGCAGGAAACTGTTGATATTGAAAGTAGCACAATATTCATATGCGCTTTAATTTGATCCAAACCCCATAGCAAGATAATGAAGTGTTGTTGCTTCACCGGTGTGAATATGTGCTTTTTAAAAATCTCTCATATCTGTAGCAATTTGGTGGTATTTTGCTGACCTCTGCTTGAATTTAAAAACCTGCAAAACTCAAACTTTTATGCTGTGTTCTCAAGCCCCAAAAATTGCCCCTTATTTTTTGGGGAAATTAGGAAGCCTTAAGTGGTTTTCTTAATATACTTGGTACTGGCAGAGAGTAAAGTGTGACATAAATGATTTGAATTCATTTTGCTGTTTATCTACCTCAAATTGTAATGATGCTTTTTCTGCTCCACCTATAGCTTCCTGCAGATTTCACAAAGCTGCACCTTACTGACAGTCTCCACCCACAGGTGACCCACGTTTCATCTAGTCACTCAGGATGTAGCATCACTAGTGACTCAGGAAGCAGCAGCCTTTCTGATATCTACCAGGTAAGACTGGAATGGATGCTGATGGAAGGTGCAATTGCCAGCAGTTTTGACGTTAGTAGCTGAACACCTGGGCTGTTGTGTGTTGTCAGGTTTTTTTTGTCTGAAGAAGCACTCAGTAGATATTACAATGCAAAAAAAAATTATTATTTTTTTTATAACTTCAGGGTTTTGTCTGCCATGTAATGAATCTGATATCTGAAAACTCAGCAAGTAATCTGCAGCATAGTGATTTGACACGTGTTGCCATAGTTTGTCAGGATCCTGTAGAGTAGAGGTGTAGTGTTTGGTAACATTGCAGCATTGCTCTTCATTAATTTTCTTTGCAATTTGTGATTTTGGGAGAGGAAATATTCTTGAACTTCAGCACAGAGAGCCAGTGTGGCCTCTCTTGCAGATGTCCATGGCGGGACCTTGGAGGTGAAGGAGTTCTGTACCTGACTCCAGCATTTCACCGCATCTTTCTGTCTGTCTGATTTGCCATATGTATAACAGCTACTGTGATGTTTACCGATCAGAGTTTCGAAACTATAGATTTAGGACCTTGTAATGTGAGGGATTTTTCTTCTTGATGCTGTATTTTACAGTTCTTAGATGTGTTGGCTTCAAAAATGTAGAACATATTTGGTGGCAGGGAGAAAGAAATGCGCAGTGAGCAGCCTGACTTGAGGGGCGTATTCCAATTTCCTCACCCTCTAGAGACCTGGTGCCAGACTCTCTGTAGTGCTTTCTCTCTTGTCTGTCCTGGGAAAGATGGGAAGATTGAACTGGTGACACTCTTTAAGTTGTCTTTACTTGTGAGGGGCCACCTTGTCGAAAGCTCCGTGGTCTGCGTTTGGAACAGCTTGAGTTTGGAGGCACTGTGAAACGGATTCAGAGAGTCCCTAGAGGACTTGGGACTTCTCCAAATGTGTACTTCCTCCAAATATAAATTGAAAAAAAATCTGAAATAAAATTAGGAAGTCTACATCCTTCACTTGATGTTTACAGTTCTTGCAATGTCAGAGAATGATTTGTCCTTCTGATAGGAAAGTATAGCAATTTGTTATCCTGAAAAAAAAAAAGGAATGAAATGTAAATAAAATGTTGTTCTATCAAAATGATCATAAAAAATTAGTGAGACCACTTCTACATGAAGTATTGCTTATTAGAAGAGGAATAATGTTTGTTTGGGATGCTTCTAAAAATGCAAGTGTAGTCATTTAAGCAATGGGAAAAGCATCATCCGTACAAATACATACAGCTTCGGATGTGAGCACAGTTGTAGCATGTAGTCTGCTTCAGGTGAATAAGCTTGTAGGCTTTTCTGTGGGAGAGGAGAGGTTATAAAAAGGTCCCAGTTCAACTTAGACAGTAATTGCAATAATGCAAAGGTTTATTTTTGTGGAAATTGCCAAAGTAACTGAACACTGGCATATGCCAGTCAAGTGTGTTTGTCAGAATTTCTTCTGAAGAGAGGATTACTTAAACCTAAATCCTGTCTCTATGCTATGAGGGTGAAGAAGATATAAAATCAGCTTTGTTCTTCAGGTCTTCCATAGATTTTCATAACTTTCATTCCAAAGATTTTCACTTTAACATAAAAATAACAAGTGCCTCTAGAGACATAGTTGTAGGTGGCATATAGTTATAGTCATACTGTTGCTCTCGATAGGCTGGAAGTATATTTTTGCAAAGATTTCCAGCAGAACTTTCATAGTTGTGAAAAGAATCACCAAATTTCTGGGAAATTAAAAAAAAAAAAACCAACAAATAAACAAAACATCAAACAACTGTACAAAAACTTCAGAGAAATGCTTACTTATGTCATCACTAACATTGTGTATGACTCCCGTGATAAGTTTTGTATGCAATAATGGATTCAACAGAATGTTTAGTGTTCAGAGAGAGTTAATGGATTTCTGAAGTATTTATGTGGAGAACATTTACTTTTAAAATAGTCTTTTAAATTTAATTTTAAATACCAATTCATTCTTGCTGATCTTAAAATATATTATCTGGTTTCTTCAATTAATAACAAATTAATGCCTCATTTAAAGATGTCTTGGCACAGATGCATTGAGAACCGTATAATTGTACAGTGTTAAAGTACTCGTTAAAATAATTTATGGCCATATCAACATCTAGAAATATGAGCATGTATTGTGGAATGTAACCCCATGTTTTTGTGTAAATACACATACTTGAAGAGAATATTTATTAAGAAAATGAATTGATAAATTCAGGTATGGAAACTGTAAGGTTCTTAAATTCTTGAATTTAGACTTAATGGTACCAAAGATTGTTTGATTTAATGATTTCTCATATTGTGGTAAATCATAAATTTCTGACCTCAATTTTAGTCATTAAGGAACGCAATGTAGCAGTGTTAAGTTAGGTTAAACTACTGCCAACCCCCTCCCCCCAACAAAATATAATGGTTATAACTTGAATTCTTTAGGGTTAAGTCTAGGATTAAATATTATTGAAACCAAGAGGTTGGATCAGTCATTCTCTCTCAGTTGTTTGCCTTTTAATTCTCTTCCAAGTGTTTATTCAAAACCATCACCAAGTCATGTACGTGTTATTTTTTTTACTCAAATTTAAGAGGTCTTAGGCAAAGCTCAGTATCATTGTTTCTCTGATTCTTATGTTCTGTATATAATGGCATTTTTCTGTTCAGTAGGGTGGACTTCTGTTCCTTATGGCTAAGTAGAAAGCAATGATTTAGAAAGATAGCCATGTTATCTTGCAATTGATAAATAAAATAAATTCTTTCTTTTTTAAATTATACTATTAATTAGATCTTTGTTATTGAAATCTGAGGTAATAGTATGTCATGTTTGCATCCTAGTAAGTTTTAATTCTGTAGTCTTAAGAGCAGCTGTTTGCAGTGAAAATTTGTTCATGGCCTTTTAAGATTTTTTTAAATAAATTATGAAGCTGAATCTTCAGATGCTTTCAGCATTGTGCTGAGAATATTTCCTTTTAAATATTAATGCTGTAACTAAATTTGTTTGTTGAATGTTGCACATGAAAGAACTTCTTTTAGGAGAAGAAGTACTTACCAAAATAAAATAAATAATCCTTTGTGTTTACCTCTCTCCAAGTCTCAAAAATATTTCAGGTGCCAGTCAGTAAGGTCCTTAAACATTGTTACTTTTATTTTAGGAAATTAGTTCAGAAAGTGACTAACACTGTAATATGACTGGAGAGAAAGGGGATGCTGAATGTTAATAGATTGTGTGCTGGCTTATGTTTGCCAAGAGCAATAGTTGTGTTGATTTGGCAAAGCAGACCCTTCACTGCTGCTTCTCATGTTCGGCTGCTCACTCCTGTTTCTCGTGTTTAGTTAATGCTTCCTGTATGGAAGCACATACCCATTCCTATATGTTCCTAAATGCTTCCTGAACCTGTCACGTACATTACCAGATGATGATTCCAGTTTGGGAGCAAGGAGATTTTAAGCCCGTGAATGTTTGTTATTCCCCCTCCCAGTTTTGGGAAGGTGGTGTTGTGTTGGCTAAGCTCTTTCCTTTGCCAGCCTTCCTTTGCCTTATCCTGTCCTCAGCCTGGTGGCTTCCTGCCGGCCCTACGTGCCCTCTGGTCTCTGCCCAGATACGCCCGGCGGTACAGGAAACCAGGAACATCCTTTCCGAGCCCCTCCCAGGATGTCTGCATTGCTTGGAAATTTTCAAGATGTCAACTTTGTTTTCCCACGAGTCTGACGTGGTAACTTGTCCACCTACCAGAAAGTCTCCCTGAGGGAGCCCAAACCTTTATCTCAAACCATGCAGCCTGTCCCTAAGTCACTGTATGCAAAATAAAGAGGTTTTACCTTAAGATTAAGTCAGTCTTTCTGACTGTATCAGCCACCAGGGTTCTGGGCATCATAGAATACCAGGTCAGAAAGGACCTCAACGATAATCTGGTCCAACCTTTCTTGACAAAAGCACTGTCTATTTGTGATGGCCCAACACTCTGTCCAGCTGAATCCTAAAAGTGGTCAGTGATAAGGAATCCACCACTTCCCTGCAGAGATTGTTCCAATGGCTGACAGTTCTCATGGTGAAAATTTTTTCTCTTGTCTCCAGTCAGAATCTCCCCAGAAGTAACTTGTACCCTTGTAATGCAAGGATGACTGAAACAGGTAAACTAGGTCCTACTGAACTCCCCCTCTGCAGCTTTGGCTCAGTCTTGTGGAGTGTCTTGGCACCCTCCTGGATGTGTTCCTGTCCAACCTCCCCCAGGTGAACCTGCTTTGGAAGGGGGGTTGGACTAGATAATCTCCAAAGGTCCCTTTCAACCCCTACCATTCTGTGATTCTTGGTGAGTTTGGGTCCTCCAATCTATTCTGCAGTTCATAGCCTAGGAGTAACTTTCAGAGTCCTTGTTCTGAATGTCTGTGGTCTCAGGAAACGTTGCTCCATTTTGAAATGGCAATTTGTTGGCAATAGGGGAGGATGCCGCTCCTGGTGTGCATTGTCTGGATTATTACATTTTCCATCTCTAGGGAGCAATAGTAGTCAGACTGACTCCTGTGACAGATGTGGGCTGCTGCGCTGTAAATTTTATAGTAGATAATGAAAGAATAAATATGAAGAGAGAGAGCAGTAAAAATCTTAAACTGAAGGAGTTTTAAGGTATTTTATGGCCATTTGCACTCATGTTAGTAGAGTAAGAAAAAATAATTTTACTACCTTAGATTTATTTATCTATGATTTGTGTGCATGTAATAGTTCTAATTGATCGTTATATATATGAAAATTCTTTAACAAACAAATACATAGTATAATTACATGGATTTAATTTCATAGCAGTTGATTTATATTGTAAACTTTTGCCCAGTGTGTTGAAGCCTAATGTAAAATAAAACCCCAGCCATGTTTTCTCTCTGAGGAATAGCTGGATCCAGTGTGTGTATCCAGCGACAGGAGAAAATCTTTCAAGCTAGTGGAGCTTTTGCAAGTGGTTTCATGAGAGGTGTAGTGCCAGTGTTCTTGGTGTTTTGTATCAGCATTGGCTTATAAATTATGAAGTAAAAAATTAATGTTTCTACTAATAAGCATTCTTACTTTTTTTTTTTTTGAGCCCTTAAACTATAATGTTTGTAAAATAAGGTGTGGGTGTTCTTTTTTCAGCTGAGCTTGGCTGCTTTGTTAGCTTTATGGGCTCAAAGGACTGCACCAGACAAAAACATATTTCTGGTTTGTGCAACAAGTATCTTCTGTATTTTTAATTTTTTTCCCAGTATTTTTCTCTTGCATATTTGGAGATTTTGGATTGTTGATTTAGGTGGTGACATTAGTTATAAAGGGGATTTGTTATTCAAAAGGATGCATGTTTTTCTTAATGTTTCCTAAAAAGTTGATTGAAAGAAAAATTGGAAAAAAAAGTCTAGACTAAAATACTAAGAAATCAGTAGTTAATGAGGTTAATTTTAAGGGTTTTCTGGTTTTTTCTCCTCATATTGTCAAGAGCAGCTGGAAGCTTTTCCCCAAACCAGTGTAGAAAAGAAAACCGTGAAGGCCACTTAAAACAGAGCCAGTCATCTTCTTTAGCTGTTCATGTCCATTATCTCCCTCATTATTTCCGTGTCCATGGTGCCTCCAAGAAATGAAAGACCAGTGGAGTTGGCCTTAATCAGTTTCCCCTCATACCAGGCTAAAGGGACCAACAGGATCTTCCATTTTCCAAGTCTCACCAGTTTGACCTAAAGGATGATGGTTCTTTTGGGTTTTTTGGTGTTTTGGTGTTTTTTTTTTTTCCTACCCCTCCTACAATCAGTCAAAGAGCCAAAGGCTAACTGAGAAAACTTACACAAGACCTCTTTACTTTTCGTCTTTTCCTAGTTATTTCGTGGTATTTGTTTAATTAGCTGCTATTACTCAAATCTAAAGTGACTTTGGCGTTGGAGGTCCTTAGCAGTTGGAAAAACTATTTTTGTATTACTACAATATTAGCCTTAGGAAACAATGCTTAAAATTGGGCAGCTCTCCCTAGCTACCAAATGTGAAATAACTCTTCACCTCAGGCTTGAAAATGTCTGTTTTAAGTCTCGTGACTTTCTTGCTGGTGATGTGACAAATAAAATATTAGGCTGTCATGTGATTCTTTTGAAGCTTCAGCAAATTTTTCGTGCCACCTTTCCAACTGTGAAGAAAATTTTCATTGCAACTGGTATTCAGACTTTGGAGAGACATAGTTTGTACTTTAAGCTGCAACCAGCTTTTTTCTTACGTGCAATCTCCTTAGATTTATTTAAGTGAAGTTAATTTCTTTTATTACCCAAAAAACAAAGGATAGCATGCACCTACGAAAATACTGATTTCCAAGGTGTCCTTCATCCTTCAGTAAATGCCCTGGGAGGCTCTATGCCTCATGACTGAGTGTACTGCAAATTGTCGCGTATCTTCATGTGTTCTGAATTTTCTACTGCTGAGGTTTATAAGGAAGCCTCAGTCCTCAAAGGAGCTAATTGAGGTTTTCCTTTTAGTCATACATAGAAATGCATGACTATCACTTCATAACTAAGGATTGCTGTGCAGACATGCTTGATTTTTCTAGCACATGAAGGTGTACACAAGTACTCAAAGTAGGTGGGTTTTGAAGTGTAATGTGTTAGCAAGAGGACCTTGAGTACTTAATGTCGTACTTGATGCTACTAAGCGTAAAGAAGCTATTTGCAGTGGTCTGTAGATAAATTGGTGCATGCTTTTAACATGAAGACAGATCCAGTTTTTCTTAATAATGTAACAAAACTCATGCAAAACTTTTTGTGTGAATAAACTGAGGAATTATTTGATCTTTACTACTGTGAATGCATATTGCCCATGTGGAAAGGCTGTGTTCTTTTGCTAACTTTTGCATAATCATATCTTTTTCAGAAAATTGCCAAAAAAATAGTTGTTTGGTTTTTTTTTATTCTCAAAAGATAAGGTTTATTTTTAAAGGTTAACGTTACATTAATACATTTTATTGTTACTCTGTGGATTGTTGAATTCTATTCTGAGCTTCTTTATTGCAGTGGTTTATATTTTTGGATAACTAGTATGTTGGAAATAGTTGCTTTATCAGTCAGATTTCTACCAATTACTTCAGTTATCAAAAAGATTTCATTAGCTCTGTAATAAGTGATCATCCTTAGAAAATACTTGTGACAGTTGTAATTTTTAAAGTATTTTCTGAATACCTAATTGTGTGAGATTTTTTTCAAAATAACATCAACCTTTCTTGATAATAGACCTTCGACTCTCTGTTTGGTTTTGGTTTATTGTTTTAAGGCAGTCAAATAACTTGTCTTTTAATGATTGATTTTGGACAATATGTCTAATTTTCTCATGTATGTTAGCATTGTATGATTAAATTTACTTCTGCCTTCATCTTACCAACATGCTTTTGAGAAAGCTTATTCCAGGCAGGTAGGAGAGGCGCTTGTTCGTAATGGGAAGGTTTGTGAAATAAGCTGTGAATTAGTCAGTGCCACTGTCACTGGAATTGTCACTGTTAGAGACTTCTGATTCTGACAGATCGGTGTCATAAGCTGTGTGTCTACTGACTCATTGTCACTAATTTTTCCACCAGTCACTTTTGATGAAGGCTATTTTGTAAGAGTAGTTAGAGCAACTGTTTCAAATGTATCATAGAACATGCTTAACATGCATGTTAAGCACAATAAGGCTGCTAATGAAAGCACTGCTATCAGTGCTATCATTTCTGCAGCTTGTTTGTCTGCCTGTATAGCAACTTTTGTTAGCCTGCTTAAGAAATGCTCGATGTTTTTTCTCTTTCAAAAAAATAAAATAAACCACAGTGTGAATAACTTGAATATTGTGTAGGTGCTGTTATGCTTGCTGTTATGCTTTTTACAGTAACAAGACCCTGTTACAAAGCTTGTGTTGTGCTATAGGATAGAAGCCTTTAAGAATGACACTGGCTGCCCTGATGGTCTCCAGCCATATGCTACCATTCATAAGGTGGCTGTGTATAATGGCATTAAAGTAACAGATGTCGGCCACAGCCAGTGATGCAGAACTAGGGAAGATGATTCTACGAAAATACCAATGTAATTCGTCTTACCTTCTCTGTGTTTGGAGGGTGACCTAGTTGCATGTTTGGTTGTGTTTTGTGTTGTGTTTTTTTTTACCAGTGTGACAGACAGATCGATAAAACAGGCTTTAGTGGCTGTGTTTGCCCCATGTAATATTTTTAAAGTAGACTTGTGTTTCCGGAGTCTCAGAAACAAACCATCCCTATAAGGCATGTGAAACTTGATTTCTCAAGCCATGGCTTTAAACTTGCTGATTAGAAGCTTGCATTTCTTTAAAAATTGTTGTAGATAAGCCTTGGCAGCTGAGCTGCTGTGGTATTAAATCAGGTTCTGAGAAAAAGCAGCTTTATCAGCCATGACAGACAAACGTTTGTGGAATTTATTAAGTGTTTGGTTTTAAAACTGAATCATTAAAATGTATTTACCTTTAGGTGCTATACTAATGACCTCAGGCTATATATGGGCTATGTTTTCCTTCTTTTCAATACAATTCAAGTCAAATTTGGCAGATATTCTGCATAGTCTATCTTGTGGTGTTTAAGCAGTGACTTTGCATTTTTTCTGTAAATTCCTATACCGTTTATCAGCAAATGAAAGCCATATTTAAATGTGTTCAACTGGAATTGTAAAATAAAGGTACAGTCGTAGGTTAGCAAAATTGGGAGCTAGCAAAATTCACATAGTGTTTTGATGCTGTAGTTGTTTCCCAAAACCTGTCCACTTAAAATTATATTGTATTCGTGTCTGAAAATGCAAAGATGGGGAGGAACAGAAACTGTTTTTAATTAACTTTATTTAAAAAAAAAAAAGTATATCTTCAGCTAATATTTCAATAAATTCTTGAAATAAACCTGCCTTCAATCCCCCAATACCCACTGATTAAATAATATCAGTTGAATCCTGTTTGTCTGAGGTTGATTGAAACAATTGTTAAAAGCAATGGTTTTGGTTTGATTAATTTTTAGCTGTTTTAAAAAGACATGTAAATAAGAAAGCAATATTAAAAATATTGAGTGAATTTGAGTGATCTGTTAGGTGATAGAATTGATTTCTGTACATTGAATTAGAAAACTGTTGCAGTGAAGAACACGTTTGGATGTTTAAATCTTTTTTTTTTTTTTTTTTTAAATTGTTTATACATTAATTTAGGCTACAGAAAGTGAGGCTGGTGATATGGATCTCAGTGGGTTGCCAGAGACAGCAGTGGATTCTGAGGATGATGATGATGAAGAAGACATTGAAAGGGCATCAGATCCTTTGATGAGTAGGGATATTGTTAGAGACTGCTTGGAGAAAGACCCAATAGACAGGACAGATGATGACATTGGTAAGTATTGAAATGTAGTAAATTACTGTCAAACTTGTTCTCCTTCACCAAAAAAAAAATACTTCTTATGCTTGAGGTGTTATTTTAATCATTGGCTTTTGTAGTTGGTAAGTTTAGTGTTTATTCTGTAAGGTGATTCATAAATGCCATAAATTCAGCCAGGGAATGAGTGCAGCCAAAGAAGAGGAGGAAAATGCGCATAATATGGGTGAAAACTCTTAGTTGCTGGCCCTTTCGGCCTCACGCTTCAATTTCTAATTGATATCAGAACTGGTTTATGAAGTAAACATCATTGTGTACTGGAAAACAGTTAGACAGAACCTTGGCAAAGTCAACATTGACGTCAACACTAGATGCTTATCACAATAAATTTTTTAATTGTAAGTTGTGGGGTTGTGTCTGTTTTTAACCAGGTATACATTTGTGTTAAACATTGGAGCCATTAAGACCTTTATGTAAATGTGCATCTAATCAAACTAATTTGCTATGATTAGAGAAGAGAAGGCTAAGGGGGATCTCATCAGTGCATACACATACCTGGAGTGAGGGTGTAAAGAAGACAGAGCCACGCTCTTCTCAGTTATGCCCAGTGAGAGGCCCAGAGGCAATGGGCACAAACTGAAGAGCAAGAGGCTCTGTCTGACCACCAGGAAATGCTGGGGTTTTTTAACTGTAACTGAGCACTACAGAGGTTGCTAAGAGAGATGGTAGAGTCTTCCTCCTTGGAGATGTTCAGAAGCCCTCTGGACACGGTCCTGGACAATTTGCTATAGGAGGACCTGCTTTGGCAGGCGGGTTTGACCAGATGACCTCCAGAGGTCCCTTCCCACTTCAACCATTCAGTGACTCTAAGTAAATAAAAATCTAGGAAAAAGATGGTGTCCTATTGACTACTTTCAGTAGATTTTTTTAGATCAAACAGAATGGAAAAATGTCTAGCATTTAGGACATATAATCCCACAGCAGGACTACTAAGAAAAATTGAGTTCTGCAGTTAGGAACAAAGTCAAAAGCAAAATTATGGGAGAATTTCACTGTTGAGTCTAAGTGCAGCTCCAGTGCACACAGAAGACAGAGCAGCAGTAGTTGCCTTTGAGACAGTAATCCTGTCTGAGGCATTCAAGGGGAACTTTGTGAATCTACCAGATGATAATCAAGTACAATTTACTGCTAAGTCTAGCCTAGGAAGGGATGGCTTTACCAATGAACTTGCTCAGCTTTGTGAAATGTCCCCTCTTGATGTCTTGCTGTGTTTTGTAAGGCCTATCATAGTCTTAAGGGAGTTATTGCCCTGGCTAGAGTATTACAAATATCATTGGTTATATTCAGAGCTCTTAGTTACATTACAATTCTGCCATTATGCTGACTTTTACTTTGCAGGGCTTCTATTGATGATGTGACCAGCCAGTCTGTGTCTACAAAATACCCAGTAATTACAACAGGCCACTGTACATGATTTATTAGTATACAGAAACGATTGTGCAGCATTTTAGCTTAAGTAGCCTCAGGCATCTTGCTGAAGAACTGTCTTTACTGTGCTTTGTTGTTTTGACATGTATGACTCAGTGGGCTTTTTCTTCTTTAGAACAACTACTGGAATTCATGCATCAATTGCCTGCTTTTGCCAACATGACAATGTCAGTGAGGAGAGAGCTCTGTGCAGTGATGGTGTTTGCAGTTGTGGAGAGAGCAGGAACTATTGTACTAAACGATGGGGAAGAGGTCAGTAGAAGTTACTTTGGACTCTCCTATTATACCAGACATTCCAGATTCCACAGGGTTAAGGTCCTCTTTTCTTGCTTAAAAAATAAAAATAAAATTTAAAAAAAGTAATACTGAGCAGGTAAATTAAGCCTCCTTTTGTTTTGGGTTACTTTGAAGGCTTTTGTTTAAGCACTTCCACAACATCTCTTGCGCAATAAAAGCATAAGAAAATACTAATGTACAAAATATACATCTTAACGTAGAAAATGCTTCTTGCTTATTGAAGCTGATTTTGGGAAGTTTATTTCAGTTTTTAAGCAGTGTTTTAAAACATAAACATTATTTTAATTCTTTTTATTTAACAGTCTTACATAAACTCTTAACATTAAAGGTAAACTTAAGATCTGTTTTTCTAAGCTGGAAATAGCTGCACATTTAAGGTAAACTAGCCTATAAATGTTCTTAATAGGTGCTAAAATGTAAGGGTTTTATCTATTGTGTGAGGGTTTTATCTATAAAGTGTGATATTAGCATGTTAAGTGATTCAGTCTTCATGTATCCTGCACTATTTGATTTATAGCTGGATTCCTGGTCAGTCATTTTGAATGGGTCTGTGGAGGTGACATACCCTGATGGAAGAACAGAGATACTCTGCATGGGGAACAGTTTTGGTGTTTCCCCTACCATGGAAAAGGAATATATGAAAGGAGTGATGAGAACCAAAGTGGATGACTGCCAGGTAGAGTGTCGGACTGTAATGCGTGCAAAATCACATACATATAGGTGTAATGCAACTCGATAGCCAGACGTGGTTTTATTTTAAACTGAATGTATGTAAAATCTCCAGTGTGTAACCCTGTACAATAGTTGGGAAATATGGCTTCTGCATATCCGCAGTCTGGGAAATTGTCTGCATGTGGACAGGGATCATCTTGGATGAAGAGGTTTGTCTGCATACTTTCTCCAGAATTTGAGGCCCAGCAGCCTGTTGCATATGTCCATTGCTTCAGATTTTCCCTTAGCAGGATCTCAAGGTCCATTAGCCTTTACAGACTCTTTTACTTCTACAGGTAATAGCCATTCTTCCTTACTCAACTCAGCTACTGAATCTTAAAGCAATATAAGCTCTATCTCCAATGGCTTGAGTGGAAAATTTTCTAGTTTCAGCTAATCTGGCCTTCCAAAGAAAACGCCGTGGTGTTTGCTATACCACAAGTAGTCAGATGTAAGGAATGCTTCTCACAGCATAAAACTGCTCACCTAGTCTGGATATGTGGTTGCTATTTGCTTATTCCCACCCAGAAAATAGTAGTCAACCCTACGTGAATTAAGCATTTTGCTTGGTCTTGATGGCTAATTAGCTTCCAGTAGACACCATTTGAAATGGGTGTAAATGTGTGTTAATGGTTTAGTTTGCCCATCTAGCTTCCAAAAAGTGCATAAATAGTATCTTCTTAGGATAGTGTTTTGCAACAAATCCAAACTGTGGGAATTCTGTCTCTGCTACTACTAGCTGCTGGAAATAGAAAAGATATGCAAATGAATTATAACGAGTGCAGGAGAAAATATTATCTCTGTGAGTCTCCTGCCTTTGTCCGAAGTACGTACATGATGATTTAATAAGTTTTCAATTAGAAGAAACACTGTTATTTCCCTTCAGTTAAATACTCAAGTTCATATGAGAAGACAGTTTAATCTTGCCCCAAAAAAGAGACAAAAGTATAAAACCATTAACAACTTATAGAAGGCAACTCATAGTGTGTACAGCATTTCTTTTTCTAAGTTGTAGTGGGTGGTCTTAATTATACTATGTAGGTGATAGGAATATTCTTAAGATATTTATTCTTGCACTTATTCTTGGCTGGACAAGTGATTGTAGAAAATATTTTTGCTGCAGTATGCTTTAATCCAGAAGTAATTCTTTTCTGTCTGCCTGCACTCATGTAATTGAATAAATGTTAGTTTTCTTAATGATTGACTTAATAAATAGCTATGAAAAATGAAAATTATTTACAATAGCAATAGACACAAAAATAAAAGTTAGGTTTTCCCCTCAATCTCTTAACCCTTCCAAACACCACTCAAAAGCTTTCATGGGAGAAAAAATGCCAGCTGGGATAAGGAGCTTCATCTCCAGCAGAGGGGAGGTCAAAGCAACTAAACAATAATTGCTGATAATGCTAAATCATTTTGCTCTGATGAATCTTGGGCTCCTCTAACAGCAAGATTGTAGTGGAAGTACTGTGCTTTTGTGTTCCTCTGCTGACTGCAGCTGAACTGCTAGAAAGACTAATTTGGCTCAATGCAGGTTGAGAAACTACCTTTCCTATTAATATAGTACTTGCATCTTAAGTCTAAATGCTTTTCTGAAGATTTTACCTTTTAATACTGGTGCGCGATGATTCTTTCCAGTTTGTTTGTATAGCCCAGCAAGATTATTGCCGCATCCTCAATCAAGTGGAAAAGAACATGCAGAAGGTAGAAGAGGAAGGGGAGATTGTGATGGTGAAAGAGCACAGGGAGCTTGATCGCACTGGAACAAGAAAAGGTCACATTGTCATCAAGGTAAAAGCAAAGAGGGAATGTCTTGCAAAAGTCTGTGTTCTATAAACTTCTTAACTCGGCAAGTTAGGTCAGGATTAGTTGAGATATATGTTATGAAAATAGTTATTTGAAAATAGACAGTTAATATTTCTCTTTACAATTTTGCACATTGATAACAAGGTGATTTCTATAGAATTCAATTAGAGAAATTTTTTACATTTCCTATCACAATGATTACACTGTTGTTTGCTTAGCTCATCAGTCAATAGATGCCAGTATTCTTTCTAGTGTAACTCATCTTCAGTATGTTACAAGAAAACAAATTTGCATTTATTCGCAATCTATTTTAATAATTAAGGCTTGGTTGTTTTGTGGTTTGCTTTTTTTTCATAGGGAACAGCTGAAAGGTTAACAATGCATTTGGTGGAAGAACATTCTGTGGTAGACCCAACATTTATAGAAGACTTCCTGTTGACATATCGGACCTTTCTTTCCAGCCCAATGGAAGTGGGCAAGAAGTTGTTGGAGTGGTTCAATGACCCCAGCCTCAGGGATAAGGTTAAAATCCCCTGAATTACATGACTATAGCGTTTGCATTGAAACATAGGCTACTAAGAATAAAATAAGTTTTAGAGGGAGTAAGCTGAATAAGACACGGATAGCTGGTGACATATTTTAATGGCAGAATATATGGATAAACCTAAAAAATATTCTTTTTTTTTTTTCTTATTTTATTGTATTTTATTTAAGTACTAATCACAGAATAGTTTTGGTTGGAAGGAACCTCTAAAGGTCATCTAGTCCAACCCTTCTGCAATGAGCAGGAACGACTTCAACTAGATCAGGTTGCTCAGAGTCCCGTCCAGCCTGACCTGGAATGTTTCCAGGGATGGGGCATCTACCATCTCTCTGGGCAACCTGTGCCAGTGTTTCACCACCACCACAGTAAAAAATACCTTCCTTATACCTAGTCTAAATCTACCCTCTTTTAGTTTAAAGCCATTACTCCTTGTCCTTTCGCAACAGGCCCTGCTAAAAAGTTTGTCCCCATGAGCCCCCTATAAGTACTAAAAAGCTGCAATAAGGTCTCCCCAGAACCTCCTCTTCTCCAGGCTGAATAACCCCCAGCTCTCTCATGTGTTTAGGTGAGGTAAATTAGCCATGTTTTACCTTGCTGTGTTTTTACAACATAACCTAGTTTCTTGCAATTATAGGGAAAGCTTTTTTCCAATAATTAATATCTTTATTTTATGTAATTCAATAGAATTATATTGTGTCTCAAAATATGAGTGTATAACCAAGTTCTGTGTTTTCCATACATATTACCAGTTAAAACAACTTGGCAAACATTTTGTGATAATTTATTTTTGTATAAAGACACTAGAAAATATAGCCATTGTTAAGAATCTGTTTAGCCTTACACAGCACTAGAAAAAAGCCACCCAAACACAAGAAACCAATCAAACATCCTCGTCCCTGAACAAAACTGCCATGATGGAAGAATAAGACCCTGTATAGCCAGTTTTGGAATACTGATTTCGCTGTCTATTGAAGCTATACTGTGCTTCATACTGTGATGTTTTATTTTCACTTCTATATGCCTTTCTCGTTATGTAGGAAAAAAAAAAAGGAAAAATTTCAAGATGTTTTTTGCAAATTTGAAACCAAGGGAATTATATCAATAAGGTTAAAGAAAAATTTGGTTTTCAACTTTTATTTAAATGTGGATATTTCTTCTAGAAATGCTAGTATATCTGTGCCTTGGGGGAAGATTTGGCAGAGAGGATAGGCTTTACAGCTAATATTGTTTAGTGTAGGCTTGTTAGAGCTTCAGAGCTATGATATTGGAGTTCATCTTTAAACTTATTTTTCTTGTCCTCCCATGGATAATCCTCTCAGCCTCTGTAAAAGCATGAGCCAGCACAGTTGCTGGTATCAGGTCTGAAAATAGAGCAGCTCTTTGTTCTGCCGTCTCAATAACCAACCCTTTCTGACACCGAGTAGCAATGACAAAAAGGCAAGAGTCGAGAACAGCTTGGGACAAGCGGAGATAAGCAAGTAGGGAACAAGGAATCTGGGAGATTTTGGCTGTTTTGTATTAGAGGTTGATAGGCAGTGAGGAGAGGGAGAGGGTGAGTAAAACTTCCTGAGGATGATCAGAACTCGGTAGGAATCAGACTGGGACATTTGAGATGCAGCTTTACTGAGGATTTTGCCCAGAAGCGGGGTACTTTTCTTTAATCCTCTCTTAATGCTGTGTCTGGTTATGACACAAGCAATGACATTCCTCTGGAAGTCCCTGTTCAACAGTTTTCCTTTTGTGTACAGTAGAAAGTCCCTTCTTTGATAGCAGCATTGATATTGAAGGTCTCACTGCACTGATATAAAATATATTGCATAGTATGGCTTGCAATGTCCCAGCCAATTTTAAAAATCTGCAATTAGCTTAAATTTAATCAGACATTGTCTGGATCTTCTAATGTGATTCACATTAATAAAAAACACAACAGATGTTTAACAGAAAGGAAGCTCATCTTCAATTTCAAAGGTAGAAAAATCTCAAATATGTCAGAAATGCTATCCCTAGCCTACATCTCTCTGGCTGGGAGTTGCAGTGTGTAGTGCTGTGGTGTCACCTCCTGTTAGAAATCTGAACTCTCGGAGTTCTAAAGCACTTTATTTGTTTGGTCATCAATTTGGGCAATTCTAAATTCACTTGCTTTTCTGGGATTAAGGGGAAACTGTTTGGAAACTCTATAACACAATAAACTATACAGCTCCCATGATGGTGGCAGAGTTTGGTTTTTGGATGCCTCATGTCAGGTCTTTAGCATATGAGGCTGCAGAAGTTTAGATGTTGTGCTGATGCAGAGAATGGACAGTGGTTAGCTTTAGCTCATTAAAATTTGCATGAGATTTTCTTCTTAAGCTCTAATTTTTTAAATGCTTAGGGGCCTTCCCCTACTAACCTGTTTTCCCACCGTAACAGAAGAAATGTAGCTGTATTTTTAAGATAACTTTGAGTGGCACATCCATTGTGTATTCAGGAGCTTTTAAAAATAGCGTGAATCAATATTAATTCAAGACATAAAAAAAATCCTATTTTGTCAGCACAAGTGCTGCTGATGTTCCAGGTCAAATTGCATACGAAGATAAAATTTTAAAGTGGAAGCATATATTTTTAAAAATTATGGCTCTTGTTTTCTGACTTCACCTTCAGAAATATTAATTCATAGTATTCCTTTAGGGTTTTTTTCCTAACAAACTGTAATAGACCAGCTAAGATTGTTCTGAACTGGATGATAATAGTTGCCTGGAGAGAGTAGGGGTGGAGAAGAAAGGAAGAGTAGTAAATTGAAAGATTGAGTCTAAGGAAAAGAATTGCATGTATTTGCTGTTAAATACTCTTTCCTCCTCTTCACAATAGCTTCTTTTTCCTGCCTCTCTAAACATACAATAGGTCTTTTACAGAGGTAAATGCCTAATGAAGTTAATGGTGGCTTATCTAAAGATTTGTGAGATTCAAGAGCCAATATAAAACAATATCAGAAGCTTTATGATCATGTGCTTGAAGAATTAGGCAGATTTGGAAATGGACATGAACAGGAAATTGTTGCTATAAGTCAGAAATGAATCTAACTCATTGCCTTCTACCTGTGTGCTCTATTCCCTACTCAATCAAACTTGATACAGCCAGTATTAATTTTATAATTCATGATATTCTTTATGAAATGCAACATGCAATTTCTTATCCAAGTAGAAGTAATTTTAATACTTCATTAGTTCTATACTCCTGGTAAATTATTGCATATTAGTAAAGTTAAGTTTGAGTGTATGTATATATATAATATTTCAGATTCCAATGGAAATTTACAGGGGGCTTTAAGAAGCAGTATGTTTAAAGAACTTAGTACTCGTGCTGGTGCTAGTGTTCTGGGTATTCCTGAAAAATATTTATGTTATTGATTAATTTTCAGGTTACACGGGTAGTATTGTTGTGGGTGAACAATCACTTCAATGATTTTGAAGGAGATCCTGCTATGACTCGATTTCTGGAAGAATTTGAGAACAATTTGGAGAGGGAGGTAAGAGTGAGAGGTTTTTTCTGACAATTTGGGATGGCAGGGAGTAGCCAGGCTGTTGTTACATATAAGTCATTATGCTTTTCTTTTGTAGAAAATGGGTGGACATTTGAGGCTGTTAAATATTGCTTGTGCTGCTAAAGCTAAAAGAAGATTGATAACCTTAACAAAGCCATCTCGAGAAGCCCCTTTGCCTTTTATTTTGCTGGGAGGATCAGAAAAGGGATTTGGAATCTTTGTTGACAGTGTCGATTTTGGTAGCAAAGCTACAGAAGCAGGCTTGAAACGTGGAGACCAGGTATGTAATTTTAATCTAATTTATTTTTTTTCCTTTTTTTGTTTCTTTTGTCTTACCTGAAAAGAAAAATAACACTACTTACATTTTTAGATACTGGAAGTGAATGGTCAAAATTTTGAAAACATTCAGCTGTCAAAAGCCATGGAAATCCTTAGAAATAACACTCATCTGTCTATCACTGTGAAAACCAATTTATTTGGTAAGTTTTTGTTCACTTTTTGTTCTAATTTAGATGGGTTCTTAAATTATTTTTTTTAATGGTTTTAAATAGTTTTGTTTGAAGCAGTTCTGTACTGGGTAGCATAGAAAAAGGAGGCTTACAGGTCCTAAAACACCTTAGTTCACAATTGCAGAGAAAAATTTATGAATAGGGTCTTACATGAAGTGACTTCGCTCTCACAAGTGCACGTTTCTGGATTAAGATGAAATATTGCCACCATTTAGCTCAAACTTATAAAATGTTCTTGTACGTGTAACTTTTAGTCCTTTCTCAAGAAAGAAGTTTCAGAATTTCAGGTGATCTTAATCCGTCAGCTGAATTTGCTCATAGTCTTTCAGTCCATGCCTACAAAGAGCGCGACAAGGTTAATAAAGGCTTTCTTGCCGGTTAGGTGAAAACAGTCTCTCTACCCTCAATTTTTCTCTCTAACAAGTACTAAAGCAGTGATGAAGGAGTCTTTAAGAAGCTCGGGACCTCAGTTAGCAGCATAAGTAATTAAGAGTTTGTGTGTTTTGTTTGATTTTTACCACTGGATACTTGGATTATTTACATAATTTAGTGATATGTTCCCCAAGTATCTCTTTCAGAATCAGGTTCTTCATCACAAATAAGTAGGGCAGAATGTTACCACTGGTTGTCACTCGACAAACTGATGATTAATTATGCTTAGGTTATCTCCAAAAGTCATTTGTCAAATCTATTTTCTGGGATATTTTTTTTTTTTCTTTTCAGGAAAGTTTCTACCATTTCAATTACTTCTAATAAGGTGTTCTTAATATATCTGTATATGCCCATTTAGCAGTATGTGTTTGTATGTGCTTGTTTCTCTATATATAAGTTCTGTGTAACCATCCTTCCCATACTAGGCTTTTGGATCTCATGTGTTGCTTTAGTATCTTTAAGATTAAACCTGATTTCTTCATTTCTTCAGAAGTTGTTTAATCTTGTTGCTCTACTCCAAATACTGAAATCGCATCAGAGTCTCAGAACAGTTACTTTCTGTGCACTGCATACAGTATTCCTTATCAACTAATCCCAAAAGCAGAGTTTCCTGGTTTTTTTAAACAGCCTCTTCTTATCTGTATCTAATTTGTCTCTCCAGCCCCCAGCTCCTATTCGACAGTACAGTTATTGGCTCGGATTACTCTCTTCAACTTTTCTCTGTGTGTCTTAGTTGAAGCTTTTGAAGTCTCTTGGTGATTTGTTGTGTATCTCTGGAGATAAGGATGAATATTAAGGACAAAACTAATGCAGAATAGTAAAACATAGCTCATAACACTCATCCTAAGCTGGTTGCCCTGGTTCCCACTTTTTCCACAATTCCTTGGTTTTAATTATCAGTTTTCAATTATTATTACAAATCCACTCATGATATGATTTTTCTATTTATAAATTATTTCCTCTCACACTCAGAACATGAGACTTGACCTCCACATCAGTTTTGTTTGATTTGTTTGAATGTATCAACATTTTTGTGAAGCTAAAAGTCACAGAGAAGAACAAATTAACAAATTCATCAGGTATTCCTGCCTTAGTGATGAATCTTGGGAGCTGAGGGAGTCTGACAGGTTTTTTCGTGTATCTGGCAGATGGACGCAACAGCCCTGTCAAACATCCGAGTTGTCTCACTAGTCTCATACTTTCTTATATTTTCTTTATGACTTTGTTGCAGTTTCCCCTTCAATTTCTGATTTCTTGATCCTGTTGCTAATAATTTCTTGTCTGAGAGCTTTTGTTGCTCTCTATCTGTTTAAAACCTCCCTTCCCATTTGTTAGCTTTCCTGTCTCATTTTTGTCTAGTGTGCTCTTTTTATCCATGCCACTATTCTGCAGAACACTGTGTCCTTAGGTTGAAAAATCAAAGTCCTTCTTTTGACACCATCCGTGCAACCATGTGGTCATCTAGTGTCTTTCTGTTGAGCTGGGCAAATTTACTGATTTTCTGATTCATACTACAGAAAATGAATGTCCTTTTAAAATTTAATTTTTTTTTCAAAGTCACATATCTAAATTAATACTTGAATTGACAGAATATCCTACTCATTTTTTGTAATGATTAGTATTAAACTGGTCTGGTGCACAGAGCTTTATTTTACATTTTTGTTCTTTTTCTTTCCTCCCTTTTCCTGTCTTGTGCAGTTTTTAAAGAACTCTTAACGCGGTTGTCAGAGGAAAAAAGAAATGGTGCTCCCCACCTGCCTAAAATTGGTGATATTAAGAAGGCGAGTCGTTATTCCATCCCAGACCTTGCTGTTGATGTGGAGCAAGTTATAGGATTAGAAAAAGTAAATAAGAAAAGTAAAGCCAACACAGTTGGGGGAAGAAATAAATTAAAGAAGATACTTGACAAGACTCGAATCAGTATTCTGCCTCAGAAACCCTACAAGTGAGTTTTTTATTTTCTCTTAAATATTTGCTTTTTGTTTAATTTAAATAATTTCTTATGATACTTTTAATTTGTCATTATGCTTTTTTATTTATTAATGCAAAACATACTTATGTCTGGAAAAATACAATAGAAAATACTAGTTCTTAATATTTGAATGATTATAGACTACTGAAAATGCAGCGATGTCAAAAATACTTTTTCATGTCATTTACTGTTTTGTTTATAAGAGGATTCTTAACTGGAAGCATTCCAGGCAATTAATTTCAGAATAACTCTGCAAGCAGGTTTGCTTGCAAATGGTTGATAGAAGCAGTGGTTTCAGTTTATCCACATTCTAGAGGTCTAGGAGAATTTCTGCACACTGCTGTAAGGGAGACTAAGGTTAAAATTTTAACTTTTGTTCTTTGGTAGAATTGAGTATTTTTTTTTAATGAAAGCTAAATATGACATCTGATATTTTTATTCTATGACCACATTTTTGAAAGAGTTCTGATAAGGATTGTTGGAAACAATGGAAGAATGAGTTTTGTGTGATTTTATGGGAATCTGGTTCTTGGCCAAGACAGATGGCTTCGATGGGGAAAAATGAGTTGTAGAGTGTAGTTGATGTGTAATCAGTGTTTTCTCTTGCATTTTTCTTTTCTGTATCCATTGAGGAAAAAATCCATTCTATGTAAAATCGTGAAAAAGGTACTTGTGCTGAAAATCTAGAATTTTTTTTTTGCCATTACTTTTCAAATAAAAGTTTGCTGAACTAAAGTTAGGTATTCCCTACAAAATAATACTGTTCTTAAACATTATAAATAGAATGTTAGTAATGTAAAGGTTTAACGAATATAATTTATTAGAGCCAAATGATGGATGTTTCTTTAATTGATGCTGATACATTTCAGTGGAGGAGAATCTGTAAATCCTCCTTTGGTGTTGTTTGTCTTTACAATGTTTTCTTCTATTTCACCAGTCTTGTATGTTTGTTCCTCTGATGAGCTGTGCATACTGTTAGGTGTGGTTTTTTTGCATTGCTCACCATTGTTCACAGCTTTTGCATAAAATTTTCTTGTCGGTTTTCTCTTTTTCTTTGATTACTTTCACTTTTGCACTTTTTATGTGCAGGGACCTCTTTGGGTAAGACTCAGAAAACCAGTACACTTGACCTATTTTCTTTTCCTTTTGCTAGCTTTACTTCATGTGTTATATATAGCAATTTGTCTGCAAAGCCTGTTGACATTCAGCTGTGTCTGCACTGTTTCTGCATAGAAATGTGTAGCTGTAGACTTTCCTGTTTGTGCTTTTTTACCACCCCTATTGTGTAGAAACTTCTATCTTGTTCTTCCTAGTAATTAATGGTATTACATATATTAAGGGACTTTACCTATTCTCACATGTTTACCAAAAATCAAGAGGAATAAAAAAACCAATTTACTCTAATTAAAGTAGGTATTTAAAGACTTCATAATGCCTTCCTTCAGTCTGGCTTCTTAGTCCAATAATGTCAAGAAACTTCCCAAACTGAGAAAACAGCACCATTTCTGCTGCATCTACTGGGAAATCTCCATCTCTCCGCCAGCTACGAGGCATCTCTTGAAGTGTGCTTCTGACTACACCCCCGCTTAAGCTCTTTGCTTTATTTACTCGTCTAATCCAGAGTGGGTTTGTGGTCTGTAGGCTCAGTTGCTCCAAGTAAGGATTAAACACAATCCTACCTCCATCTCTAGCAAAGTTCTGCCTGGTCCATAGTGCAGCATCCCAGACAAAGAAGTGCCTCCCCTGTCTCCTATCTCTTTGCAGCCCTGCAGTGGGATGTACAGTATACTGTGTTTTGAAGGAAGAAGCATTCAGACAGCTCTGCCATTACTTTATCCCTTCTATCCTTTGTCATTCAGCAGGAAAGTTATTTCATAGTTAATGCTATCTCCCTGCATGGAAAATGCATACAGAAAGTAATAGAAAAGCCTTCCCTTTAAAACCACAATCTTCTTTTAGCAGCATAATAAAATATTTTCCCTAAGAACACAGGCAGCCGATCTTCATGGGACCTGGAGTTTTTTAGCGTTGCTGTTTGTGCCTGAAATTTCTGGGGTTCATTTCTTGTTGGCATAATTTAGAACTCGCATTCTGATTTAAGTTTTAAAAATAGAATAAACAGAATGTAAGGTAAATACTTTCCAATTCAGCCTATAAATGCTTAGAATCAAGAAGAATTTTTAGAAACATTTTATTTTTTAAAAAACCTAACATTTGTCAGTTGATCCACTTTACTGAAGCCGCTTCAGTCATGACGCACAGGATAGGTATAAGATTATATAACACTGACAAACCCCCAAAGGAATACATAATGTAAGTGAAACTGTTTATGTAAAGGGGAGGGTCATATTGTCTTCATTTGATTTGAATTAGAGTAAATATTGGTGTTGGCAGATTTACGAAGTATACTATATAGTTGTTTAGAACCACTAGAAAGCATTTTGAGGTTCAGGGACTTTGGGTTGTTGGTTTTTTTTTTTTTTGTTGACTTGTTTTTTGCATGTGGGGAGCGGTTCCTACTTGAAAGACAAGATGTTGATTTGCTGGGATTGCTGTTAGTTGTAGTGAAAGACTTGCTTGTGGCTTAGCATAAAAGTGCAGTGTGCGGAGTTGCTGCTTGTGACAGTATTTTGCACTTTATGTGCAAGTACAGAAATACAGATGTTCAGATTCAGCTTAACTTCTGATTGAGAGAGAATCCAGTAACTTTTTCTTAATGGACTTGAGTGTTTCTGTCACTCTCATGGCCTGAGGTTCACACTTTGTAAAATATTTTGGTGATATAGAGCTATCTTCTTTTTTAAAAACAAAACAATGAGAAACCCTAAACACATCATACAGAGGTACCCTTCCAACCTTTTTCGAGTTCCATTGCCTTCCAAAAAGCAGTTGCTGTGCCCATGTAATTAAAATCGTGTCTTCAATGCCCAGAGATATTGTCTTAGCTTCCCAGAGTACTGTTCAATTCATAGCACTTAAAGAAGTGGTACAAGAGTGTACTGGGTAAAGTAATTCACTGGTAACCACAAAAGGATGCTTGTGCTGTAACTGTTCAACAGGGATAATTATCAGGCCCTTAATTACTTCTGTTTGGTTTTCTGAGGATGGATAGAACACTAGACAAAAGCTTAAGTGCCAAAAATTAGGGTACAAATGGTCATTTGTGTTGCATCATTTAATTTAGTAGCTTGACTTTTTAGAGTTGCAGCAGTTTGCAATGAAATCAAAGTTCTGGTTTATGTTTTATTTACATGTGTAGAGACAAGTTTAGACATGTTAGCCTTTTTAAAAGGCTTTGCATATAATGGCTATATTTTGAATTACTTTAATTTTCTATAATGGCTACCATTAAACATTTTAGACCCTCAGAATATTTTATTAAGGATTTGCAGCTATATATAGAAAAGTTCAATGGCTAGCTTCAACTTCGTCCTGCTTCATTTGCTGGTTATGAACTCAAAAGCAATAAGCAAATTAGTGCCTGCTATAATATGATGATAGCTCTGTCTCTGATCCATCGAGCACTACTGACCTCCTTAGATGCCATGCCTTGCACAATTTAAAAGACAGAATCCTTCACCTTTATCACAGAATACTTTATTTACAGCTATCAGGAACTTTGGAGGTGATGCTGATAGCACCCAAGTGCCCATGCTTACCTTAGCCTTCCGAGCTAGCTGGCATCCCTTCAGTCATATCGAGTGAAGGGAAACTCAGAGGAGGTGCTACAGGGTAGGAAAATGGGTGATCTCAACAAATCCTCTCTTACCTATCTTTTGAAAGATCTTAGTAGGCTGTGTGGCTACAATACGTCCTGAAGTGCAGTTGCAAATCATATCTGTGATGGGGTGAAAGATCTGTGAAATTCAGGTCTTAGGAAGCAGCGCTGAGGGGGGACAGCAGTATTAGTCAAATTTGGGGTGATGGGGTTATGCAAGAATGATGAGGTACATATCAGCTTTTGAGTAAAGATCTTGGCCACTGTGAGAAATCATGAAAAAATAACGAGACCTCAAAGCTTAGTGGTGAACACAAGGATCTTCTGGCAGTGTGAGCAGCAGATCTGAGCACTGTGAGTGGACATTTGGTCTGCTGTGCTGCTGACAAAGCTAGACAGCAAGCATTGTTGGGAGAGTTTTAACTTCTAAACAGTGACTACTATACTAACAATTGAAAGTGTGACAATGTAGTGATGTAGACATACCTGCATCCCTCCAGTATAACCCAAGCTCTGAATGCCTGTAAGTCCTCATTTTATTTTTTTCTGGATGCAGTGACATCGGAATTGGCCAGTCTCAGGATGACAGCATTGTGGGACTGAGGCAAACAAAGCACATTCCTCCTGCTTTACCTGTCAGTGGAACCTTGTCATCCAGTAATCCTGATCTACTGCAGTCTCATCACCGCATCTTAGACTTCAATACTACTCCAGGTAAGGATCCATTTTCATTGGTCTTCTTGACCTTACAGTTTACTTTCATTAATCTTTTTTTTTTCCCCTTTTTTATTTTCCTGGAATTCCAGAGTCTGAAGATGCATGTGAGTTTTCATTAACTGAATGCTGTCATTCACAGTTTATCTACATGTTGATGCATTAGGATTTATAACATTGGCGCCAGTATACTTTATCCAAATGTATTTAGATGTCTATTTTTCAAGTATGTTGTATACAGAGTGCCTTCTACTGATTGGACAATCTTGGCCAGCGAAAACTTATTTTGCTTGGTATTTTATAAATTGTCCTGATAGATCAGTTTTTACAAGACTGCAGTATTTTCAAGTGTCACAGTAGATCATTAGCTTATAGTAAAGCAAAAGGGCATTGGACTGGGACACGGAACATGTATTTCAGTCCTTTTCTGAACAGACTGCTATAATCTTGTACTACATCTGTAAGGGACAGAGCTTCCAAGTTCCCTCTAAGTCACTCTGCCCTACAGTTGTATGCTGAATTCTTCATATATAAAGTGATTTAAAAGCCCATTCTGAAACACTTTAAAAATGAACACATTTAGCAGAGAGGAACAAAGCATGGGGGCAAGTGAGGGGGAAAAGGGAGGAGAATATGAAAAACTTGAGGGCCTTATCTTATGAGAAGGGTTTAATCAGAGCTCCTGGCGGGGCTGAGATTTGGGCTCTTATCTGGCTGCAGGAAGGTTCTTAGTGGGAAACCTTCTCTGAGTTAAGTATCCAAATCTTCACTATTAAAATGTAGCTGCTGGAGGAGGTTATGGTGACTGTAGCTTTGCAGACACTTGGTTATTTTAGTCTAATCTTTAGAGTATTTCTCAAAAGTAGAACCAAAAATGCAGCACCCTCCTAAGCTTGAGGGATTTCAAATCTTCCCTAAAAGGGCAGTGCTTAAACATTAGCCTACATACTGTCCGAATTAGTGTGATCTTCGCACTTGAAACTGTGAGACTGCTTCACCTCAGGTTTTTGGGGGATAGAGAAGACTATAAGAAGGTGGTGTGTGATTTTTGTCCCAGTGTGTAAGATTGCTTCTGAGAGACTAGGAAAATTGCGGGGTTTTTTTGTATTTTATCTAACGACTAATGTCGAACACTTTGAAGATATTCCTTATCAATAAGAGCCAAATTTTTCATCAGCATTGTATCTCTAAGTGGGTGAAGATTACATTCGCCAGCCTGCCATTCATCTAGAACAGATGGTTCTAGGTAATTAATGTGTCCCTAATGCTGAGCACAGCGGTTGGGTACCTTCCAGAGCTGTGGGCATCACTGTCTCACACAGCTCAAAGAAGCTCCTTTAATTGAGAAGGAAAGCCATTACAGGTTTGAAGATCCTTCAGCCACAGATAGACTTCAGAGAAGTTTAATAAATGAATAATGTTCTACTATTTGCCTTTTGCTTTGAGGAAACAAGATAAATAATGATGTAAAGCCATTGCTTCAGCATTATAGCAGCTTTTCCGTTTTCTTTATAGAAAATATATTAAGTAATTAGTGCTTTTTCATTTGAAAAAAACCCAAAACACAACTCATTTTTCTGTGCTTAAAATTTGCCCAAATATCCACACACTGAATATTTTTAAAGTCATTTACAGGTGTAAATTTCCCTGTGTGGGAAGGAGGGGAAAGGGGAACTGAAATAAAAAACATATACCTTAGGGGCTATAGGGTTGGTTGCATTGTAGACAGAAGAGTTGAATTATACCTCTATATACTTTAAGACTTGGAAAAAACTAAAGCCTGCAGTTTTAATTTCTTTTATTACCTTGGACTAAATTAAAAATGGAGATGGAGGCAGCTTGCAAGAAATTGAATGCACTGGAGAAGAAAGAAAAACGTGGAAAAGTGGTAGAACAGCCATCCTTTGAGGCTTTGGAGAATATCCCTCAGGATAGAAAATAAAACAACTTGCTGTTTTGGAAGGTAGTCTTTGAGGAGAAAATGAGAACATACTTTTTTTTAAGCTTGAAATCTGCAAGGAGTCCTTTTAGTTTCTCTTCTGATTTGCACAGGCTTTTTCAAATATCCTTGTTAAGGTTTATTTTTAAATGTTCAAATAGTCAATAGCACTTTGATTTCTCTTCTCTTGTGCTGTCTTAGCTATTCGATTGGAATTCAAAATAATACAGTAATGATGAGCTGCCAGTCACTGGCTCTTTTTTTTTCTCCCGCAAGCTTTCTAAGGGACTATTCCTATCATATAGCATTGCTTTCTTCAGCCTGCTGCTCCGGTTTCCTTTTTTGAAAAGGAGTGAAGCAGGGGTGATTACAATTCTCCTCAAGTGCTGTTTTATTTTAAAATTATTGTCCTGAATTACTTGCTGCTATTGCTATAGCTGTAATCATTTCAATTGCTGGCAGACTCCTCTGTATTCTGTGTGGTGCTTTTGTTACCAGCTCTGATAGGTATGCGGCCCGAGAAACTGCACGGTAAAATGCAGTGCAAAGATGATAGTTTTCTATTTGCTGTTCTCTGCATTTTTTCATATGACTGGAATGAGCCAGCAGAGCAGGTTATTTTCTCCTTGCACAAAACATCAGCTTCTCGGGAGTGTTAAGCGAGTTTTCACCTTGGTATTGTTTACAGCATCTTCATGTCTTCATAGCACGTCTCTGAGCCACAAGTATTTCTGTAACAGCAAGAGGCAAGAAGACCTAGAGAGCACTCTGGTTTTTAATAACGTCTCTGAAAGTCTGTGTCGTTGCCATCTGCCTTTCTCAAGATGTCAAAAAAAACGTAGAAATTAGGCACTGCTCCATATCCCTCTTGAATTAATTACTGAAGGAAGACGGGTCAATACAGACTTAGTGATAAAAGGCAAAATTGCCTTGCTAGTTATAAGGTATTTGTACATTTGACTCAAGTGCTTAGAAGTGGCTAAAAACTGGCCAGTACTGATGCCTGTTACGTGTAACCGATGATGTAATCATTCAGTTCCAAAGTCTTTCAGTACTAGTGGCTCTCAAGCTGCAGAAATGTTACTGTGATCTTAAAAGTTAGGGGCTTAGTTTCATGAAATTTGTAAGCTCATATATTTAAGTCTAAAGAGCCTTTGTGGCAGAGAGATTTATCTTGATGGTTTCCAAATGATTATTTTGTAGACAAACAGCAGCAGTAGTAAGACATTAATTTTTGGTCTTTTGTCACAAGATTTCTTGCTGAATAGATCTTTCTGTAGTAACTTGAATGCATGTTATGCACATTGAGGTCTTGTCAAAAAAGGCTGTGGTTGTGTCAAAGAGAATGTTTTCATCTGGCACCTCTTTTTCCAGTTTTTTTTAAATAGTGATCATTTCTTGCCTGTAGATTCTGAAGGCTTTCTATTATTATCTATTTATCTGTTTTCTTGTTTGTATGGCCTTTATGATCTAAAATAAAAATAAAAATAAAAAATTGTTAAGAAAGATATTCATTAAAGAGAGAAAAATGACCAGATGTCATGCTACACACAACTAGAAAAGGTTATTTTTAACAGAGGGAAGATATTAAATTAATTGAAAGTGCTTTATCTTGTCAGTTAAAGGTACCTTATATTAAAAAAAGTCAGTGGTGGATAGCTGTACAATTTTAGCCCTTTTTTTCCCCCCGTTTATTTTATAATATAATGATAACAATTGAACTTCAGTTGATTTACAGGTCTAGATTTCAATCCATTAATAAGCTTATGGAAATATTTTCCAGATTTCCTAAAAACAGCCACCTTGTAGGTGTTCATTGTAAGTTTTCTGTCACCCGTCACTTCAAGCAATAATACATTTAGAATTTGAAGATTTGTGAAGTCTTTTTCCATCTCTGTGTTCTTTGGTTCTTAATTACTAAAACAATGGCACAGAGAAATACAGGGCAAGTTTTCAGTTTGTTATTTAAACATTTATTATTGTGATTTAAATGTATCAAGGATAGAGTATTTTTGGTAATTAAATACCTGGATGCATTAATACTACAGCAGTTTATTTGTGTATACATGCGTGCTGGCCATTATACATGCATCTTCCTAGCTACTTATAGGTACGTCTTCACTTTGCGTGTGGTCCTATGGTTGCATGTCAGACTTGGGTAAATGAGTCTGCTTTCTTAAAAACATCCTTAGGAAGATTGACTCTCTTATTACCAAATTTGCTTAAACGTCTTATATGTCAGTGTACAGGGCAGCGTTGTTGAGTATCCTTGATTTTTCTCAGACTTAAATGGAATTTACAAGGACTCAACACCTGTGCAAATCAGACTGCTCATTAGTTAGTTTGTCCGAATTTTGGAAATGTTAATGTGTTTTTGTGGCTTGCCCCATCCATAGCCTATACTGGCGGCTTTTCCTGATTGTTAACAGAACTAGTCTTTCATTTAAAAAAGGCAACTATTTTATAAGGAGAGATGTGAAAAAATAATAAAAAAAACCTGGTAGCACTAGTAATTAGGCTCAATGTAACTGATATTGTTCTTGTACCATTATTTTTTTTTCCGCTTTATTAAATTGCACACTTAGCATGCAATTTTCTTTTCCAGACTTACCAGATCAAGTTCTGAGGGTTTTCAAGGCAGACCAGCAAAGTCGCTACATCATGATCAGTAAGGACACAACAGCGAAAGAAGTGGTCATCCAGGCCATCAGGGAGTTCGCTCTCACCACGACCCCTGACGCGTATTCACTGTGTGAAGTCTCTGTCACACCTGAGGGTGTCATCAAGCAAAGGAGGCTTCCTGATCAGTTATCCAAGCTTGCTGATAGGATACAGCTGAGTGGCAGGTGAGACTGGAGACTGTGAGCTAAAGCTGATGAAGCCAGTTTATTAGGTCAAAATTCTGTTAATAGGAGCATTATTTAATTATTAACATTGTGTTTCTTTACAATGAATTGTTCCTTATGCAACTTCTAATTGATATTTAAGCCTGGTGAATTTCAATGTATTCTGTGATTCCAACAGGATTGTTACTGTAACTTCCGCTAGTATTTGAGTATATCTTATCAAGTGTCTTTTTGAATTTTGTTTTTACAGGTACTACCTGAAGAACAACATGGAAACAGAAACTCTTTGTTCAGATGAAGATGCTCAAGAGTTACTACGAGAAAGTCAAATTTCCCTGCTACAGCTCAGTACTGTTGAGGTGGCTACCCAACTCTCCATGAGAAACTTTGAACTATTCCGTAATATTGAACCCACGGAATACATAGATGACTTGTTTAAACTCAAATCAAAAACAGGTTGCACTAATCTAAAAAAGTTTGAAGAGGTGATAAATCAAGAAACATTTTGGGTGGCTTCTGAGATTCTAAGAGAAACCAACCAGTTGAAAAGGATGAAGATCATTAAGCATTTCATTAAGATAGCACTGCACTGCAGAGAATGCAAGAACTTCAACTCAATGTTTGCCATCATTAGGTATTGTACCTTAATAATATTACTTCTAAGTAAAAAGCAAAGTCTTACTTAAATACTTTTTTTTTTTAATTATATAATAGAGTAAATCAATGAATACTGTTAACATCAACACTTGGCAATCCAATAAGGAGGGCATTTTCCAGTAATCTGAATTTGACATTGAAACTTTTGCTGAAATATTCTTTAGAAAGCTACTACTATGTACTTATTGCTCGAGACAGTGAGGCAAGGGTCATTGGTGAACGTGGCACTAGAGAAACTACTGCACTTATTCAAAAACAAAGACCAAAGGAAATTGCAGTCATATGAAGAAAAATTATAACATTGTCATAAATGAATGGGTTAATTTCCCAAAGGGAGCTCATCATTTTATGCGTAGTTCCCAGTATCTTGAATTCGCTGAGCCATGATATGTTGCCTCTGTATAAGCAGTTTCTTGGATGGAACTCTGATAATAGTCAGTAGTGTATTACGAAGCCATATAATAATCTGTAAATAAAGATCTATTAATAAGAATTTTAAAAGTACTGAAAATCTCGGACAGAAAACCTTTCTTAGTTTTGGAATGAAAAATAAGACAGGAAACTTTAATGTGTGTGTTTATACACATTTTTTAAAACATTCATATTTCCTTTAGAGTCTCCCAAGTTAAGCAGGAAGAACATAACCAAATAAAAATGAAAATCCCTAAATATTGTCTCTCATAAAAAAGCTTGAGTAAGTTGCATTAAAATGACATCTTTATTGCTGTCTCTAGCAAAAACCCATGTCACATTCAATCAACAGATGAATGTGACACTTTTTCTGAAGGTTTTGAATACTGTTCCATCAAACTCGGCAAGTTCCCAAGTCAAGGATCCACACTGATAATCAGCCAGGACCTCTGAGATAAATTAAAGATTTAACTCAGCTACTTCAGCTGACCTCAAGGAGAAATAAAATCAACCTGCCTGCTAGCAATAACTGGAATGAAGTTTAAGATTCTAGATACCAAACCTGAAATATATAAAGTCTGCTATATCAATTTGATCTAGACACAACAAAGCATTCTGGCTCCCGTAGAAAATTTAACATGGTCTTTTCTAGGATTTTTTTTTGTTTCTTTCTATTCTTCTTGAACTTTTTTGCATTGTTTTTGTTTGTTTCAAGTGGCCTGAATTTGGCACCAGTTGCAAGGCTCCGAACTACTTGGGAAAAGCTTCCAAGCAAGTACGAGAAACTGTTTCAAGATCTACAGGACTTGTTTGATCCATCTAGGAATATGGCAAAATACCGTAATGTCCTTAACAGCCAAAACCTGCAGCCCCCCATTATCCCCCTGTTTCCTGTTATCAAAAAAGACCTTACGTTCCTTCATGAAGGTAAAAGCAGAAGTACATCATCTTTTACCAGCTAAGGAAGACAAACTTTGCTACCTAATAACTGATGTTGTTGTTGGTTGTAGGAAATGATTCAAAAGTAGAAGGCTTGGTCAATTTTGAGAAGCTGAGAATGATTGCGAAGGAGATACGCCATGTTGGTCGCATGGCATCCGTGAACATGGATCCTGCTTTAATGTTTAGAACAAGGTAAGCGTGCTGTACTAGGGAAAAGTTTTCCCAGCTGAGAGAAGGCTAGGTGTCAGCAAGCGGTGCATTTCAAGTGCCACTTGTTGGTTTGAAGTAGTATGAGGTTTTTGTTTGCTGTTAACAATTTACCAAAAGTATGTGGTGTAAAACTGATGAAATCGTTACATTTTGTACTTATGAAAATATATTAAAATGTTTTATATTATTCCTTAGTTGCCAGATACCTCATAAAAAAGAGATTCCATTAATGGGAGGGAGGAGTAGATAGTGTCTGAACATATGTGTATTAGTCTGTCCGAAATGTTGATGTGTGCCAGCCTTATTGTTTTGATTTAGTAGACGTGGGAATGTATCTGAAGTGGTGTCAGCTAGTGATGCTAGAAAACGTGGAGTGAATGCTTTTTGGCTTCATGGTAGACCAGCTTATTGCATACTCTTTTTCTTAATTTGAGCTAGAAGAGTTTGTAATACCTGGCTGTGTGCCCGAGTCAAGGCTCTTTTTTAATGTTTGTGGGCTTCCAGAACTGCTTGTCCTGAGGTCTGGTCTTTTTCTTTCTGAGCTCGTGTTCTTTCTCTGTCTCTTCTTAAACCCATGCTTTACTCTTCCTGGCTCTCACTTGCAGGAAGAAGAAATGGAGGAGTTTGGGGTAAGTGGTTGGAGACAACACACACCAACATTCATTCTTCCCTTACCATTTGCATTGTTTCCTTCGTGCTATCTTTAATTTTCTGGTGCTTTGACTTTCTTTTATTAACCCTTTTTTACTGACAACACATTTTAATCCAGGAGTGCTTTTGCCTTTTGAGGTTAAAACACAAAAATTGTGAATTATTTATAAGTGGTTGTAGATAACAGTGTGGTCATCTTCTCCCCCATTTCAAATTCGAATTGCCAAAAGAAGTGACTTTCAGAAAAAGAGAAATTATAAAACGGCAAGGTTGCAACAGCTGAAAATTGCTGTTAATTTCCTCATGCCTAATAAGCAATTATCACAATCAAATACGAAAATTAAAACTTAGCAATATCTGCTAAATTAACTTATTTCCATATTACAAGTCAGCCATCATTTTACTCTTAACAATTCAGGAGCAATTCGTAGCTTTCATATAGACATACATACCTTAAAATGTGCATGACATTTTTTTTCATCATGAGCTAGCTGATCATTTTATTTAACAAAAAGCTGTCTTCAACCTAGCAAGTGACAAGGAAGTTCTATTCCCTAAAACTGACCTGTACATTTTGCATACGGTCTGATTTAAAAAGTATTCAGACAGCTTCCAAAACACTTCCTGTGTATGTATTTAAATTTGAACCTCAACTGTAGACTTCTGTCAGCATTGCCTTACTGCATGAGCTTTTCCTAATGCTCCAGTCTTCTCAGTAGCTGGCTTACGTGAGAGAGCTAGCTTGAATGCTTTTCTAGATGTGTGAAGTGATATTGCATAGTTGGAGCAGAATAGGTTAAAATACTTGTGCAATTAAAATAGTGCCTGAAACCAAGTAAAAAAGATTTCCTGACCCTCATCTTTCTATCTGTTATAGCTGTTTGACTTACTGGAATGAGGCATGTAAGCTTTGACCATAGACTGACATTCATGCAATCTTTTGCACATTTCATGTTTCTCAAGTGATACAACATTGGACTAAGTCATACTTTCCCCCTTTCTCTTCCCTCTCCTGCCTCCCCCTCATTCCAGGTCTCTCAGCCAGGGCAGTACGAACGCAGCGGTGCTGGATGTTGCGCAAACAGGGGGTCACAAAAAGCGGGTCCGTCGCAGCTCCTTCCTTAATGCTAAAAAACTGTATGAAGATGCTCAAATGGCACGGAAGGTAAAGCAGTATCTCTCAAACTTGGACCTGGAAATGGATGAAGAGAGCCTCCAGACACTGTCTCTGCAGTGTGAGCCAGCCACCAACACACGTGAGCATTGTCATTTGTTACGCAGTGGCAGTGAGGTGAAAAATAGTGCGTCTAGTCATTTCCAAGTACTGAATCAATGAATCTTAAGGAAATAATCTTGCAGATTAACAATATAGAGACATGGCATTTATATAGGAGGTAAGGATTTCAGATGACGTCATGCTGAAATGCACAGGGGTTCTTTAGATTTTTCCATACAAAGGGTATGGAGGAACCAAAAGTTTCTCTACTGTTCTGATGTATTCAGGCTGTTGGCGTGAATACGGTTTGTCATCCTGATATCTTAACCTTGAGAGGGAAAAGGAGATTTACTTATGTCCAGGTGTTTCAGAAGCACCTGGCTGCAGCAGAGGGTGACTGTATGCTGGATATTGGTTTCATTTTGATTTGAGGGAATTCTGTATCTTATGCCCTTCCCTTCCTTCAGGGTAGCAAAAAATTAATTATATATCCATTCAAAACCAGTTGTAGTCCTTACGATAACCCAGTATACCTCCTGGTCATGTTATTGATAACTATAACCATAGTCATCTATGAGAGTTTTATTTTAAGAAAAAAGGATATGTTCTTGGATAATGTACATACTTTAAAGGAAGTTAAATCTCCCCTCTTTTCCTATTCATCTTTTCTATCTAAAGGTAGAGAAGTATTTGAGCACCTTTTAATTATTAATTGGAGGGCTTTGCACTGCTCAGATTAAAACTCCCATGATATTTTTAGCTAGAAGTCATTCTGTGTGTTCTCCCATTCCTTGCAAAGTGCCGAAGAATACAGGAGACAAGCGATCTGGAAAGTCCGAGACGTCACCGGTGGCTCCCCGGGCAGGCATCCAGCAGAAAGTGCAGCAGCAGCAGCAACATAAAGTAAACCAAGCATTGCAGGTCCCTGCTGTATCTCTGTATCCCTCTCGCAAGAAGGTGCCAGTCAAAGACCTCCCACCATTCGGTAAGCGGAACAACGAAGCAGTCAGTTTAATACTCTCCAGTTTGTTTGCTTATGTCAGGGAGAAGTTTTTAATCAAATAAGAGTCAGACACACATTTCTGTTAGCATTACATGCAAGTTATGCCAGTTCATGCAGTGTGTATGCATAATTATCTTCTCTAGAAACGCAAAGAAAGAAATCTAGGAAAGCATCCTGCCATTTCAATCAGTAGAAGTATTTACCTGTTACTAGGAGCTGGAAAGAATGAACGTTTCTGAGTATCTGCCCTGGGATCTTGGCTTAACTTTTCCAAAAGGATGAGTGACTTGGAGTTTTTGAGTGACCCATCTGAGATGCCTCAGAAGTTTTGGTGTTTTTTCAAAAGTTGAACATTTAATATGGAATTCAGGCCTATTCAAACCGGTAGTCCTGTGAGAAATGTAGGCCTGAAGTTTCACGTTTGAGAATTGTCCCTTTGGCTTCTACTCCCTGTTGTTATTCAGTCGTTGCTGCCTGCGTGTTGCTCAGACAGATAACGGACTATAGGAATTTCTTCTAATCTCATTTCCAGATCTGGGTCCCAGCATGTGTACGTAACATATATGAATTATTAAAGAACTCCTTACATATGACTTGAAATATATTAATATTCCTAATAAGTATATATAGCATAACTGGCCCTTTCTATTGCATGATGGCTATTTCACAAGACCTTAATTCTGGTTTTGCTTTTTATTAGTTTTACTTGTGTACAGCTTAGGCTGCTAGTGAAACATTAAAGACAGTAAAATGAGCAAGAAACAATTCAATATTTATCTAGTTCTTGTTGATTTTACCATTAAATTTTAATCTTAAAAGGACTTTGAAGCGCCATAGACTGCATTTTTGCTCATGGTGGGAAAGTTTCTGAAAACTGACTAGGTTATGTTGATGAAGCAGCTGTAAATTATTGATAGCAGCATTGTGATCCAACAGATCAAAGATAAGATCTGTAGACTGCTTGAAAATAACCTTTACCACAGACGTTGGCAAAACTGTCAGAGAAGCTCCATCTTCACTTTTGAGACTGTCCCAGAGTGGATTTTTGAGGGGAGAGGAAGAGAAAGATGGATAAATGTTGCCTGAGAAAAGCAATTCTTGATGCCCTAGATCTTTACATCATACATCATCTTCAGGATGTTTTTACTCTTCAGTTTCCTAAAATAAGCTGTTGCAGAAATGGTTCTCAAAAATGAAAGGGAGAAAAGCAGCTGCAGGATGGCCTTGTTTTGTAAGCCTCATTTTATTCATCTTCTTTCCAGCTTTCTTTGAACTTCTAGGGTATTCTGGATAGAAAAGAAACAGGAGAACAGTTTCAGTTCCTATTAGAAGAGAGATTTGCATGTGTGTGGATACACCGTAACTTTAGTTCAAGTTTCTCACTTACCATTACTATGTATATCCTTGATTTATACAATGCATAGGCAGTATTCTGCAACACCAAATCTGTACTGTCTTTTCTGTGACAAAGCATTTATCTTAGGTGGCCAGAATGAAACACCGAGCTTCACTAGTATGCAGAAATAAAGTGCTATATTTTAAATGGGAGTAGGTTTTAATGTTTTGCTTCATTTAATGTAGTGTCAAAAATTCACAAATGTACAGGGAAAAAAAAATTAAGGTTTATTGCTGTATGGTGTCTGCTCTATAAATGCATTATGAAACAGAAAACAGTATTTATACTGGACTTTACATCTGCCTACATTAATTCTTATTTACAGGCATTAACTCCCCACAAGCTTTAAAGAAAATTCTTTCATTATCTGAAGAAGGAAGTTTGGATCGTCACAAGAAGCAATCTGAAGACACAGTCTCAAGTGCATCTTCACAGCTGTCTTCTCCTCCCACTTCACCACAGAGCTCTCCAAGGAAAGGTATTAGATGTGCAATATTTCTCATCCTGTTTCCTGAAGCTTATATACTTTGGAAACTTCTGAGAGAGAGCTTGGACACTCAGCATAAACTGTTGCTGCTCCTGTTTTTGTCACATGGTCAGCAAGAGGGCAGGAAGTGTAGTGCACAGTGGGATAAATGAAAGGATACCTGGGAACCTCATTTCAGGGATACCTGAAAGCCCTCTTGTTGGCAAAAAACGGGAAAGATACTCTGATCTGATGCAAGATTTGATGCAGTAGGTCATTCACTGCAGCTGCTTCTGACAAAAACTATTCCCGTCTTCAATGTTTCCTGTCAGTGGAAGGATGTGCAGATTGACACTTAAAATCTTTGTACAGCATTAAGCACACTAGCCTATTAGAGGAATTATTTGCTGTGTCACACATTTGGATGGAATGTGACCTATGCATGACAGGCAGTTTTAAGATATTTGGGATTCAAATCATTAATACACAACGTTTTACTAGCAGCCTGATTAATTATTCAAACATTGCATATGGATATTTGAAGAATGGTATTACACATTGAAGCTTTTTCGACTGAGTTCTGTTTAAGTGACTTCATAGGGTTGGGTTTTTAGAGTGAATTTAGGACTTGAAACAGATATTTGTTTTTCAAGCCTGTTTGGATTTTTTCAGTATACTTGTTCTGGTTATGAATTGACAAAACAGAGAATAGAGGCATTTTCCTGTAGTTTAAACAAACAACAAAAAACGTTCCTTTGGAAATATGATAGCTTCTAACTCATTCTCTCTTCAGAATATCATAAAAGTTCAGTTTAACAGTTAGATAATGTAGAATCATGATAAAATATATATTTTGGGGTTGAGTCCCCGTAACAGAAATTCAGAACGCTAAAGAGATGAGTGTGTTGGAGCCTTCCCTCTAGCCATAACTTTCCCTAATCTGCACAAGGATGATAAGGGTTTGAAATTTATGTATCACTGTTTCTACGCTTTCATCAAATGGGATAGCTAAATGTTTTTCTTTACGTGGTAGGTGGCAGCGCTGATCAGTTGAGGCCTTATGGCTCCAGACTAATGGACTCAATCAGTTCCTCCTATCTTCTTGGAAGCGAGAACAGTAACAGAACAACAATTCACCAAGGACCTCTGGGATAGGCAGGGCTTATGGAAACAAAAGAGGGAAAAATAATTCCATTGAATAAGTAGAGATCTGAAAAGGAAGAGATGAATATGGCGAGGAAGTACTAATGTCTATCCAAAATCTCCATTGAAGTGATATTTACTAAGGTCAGATGGAGGAGGATGCTATATAGAGAATACTTAGCTTATCACCTCGAGTCCTTGTAAGCTATCATAATGATTTTTCCCAAATACTACATTAGCAGTGAATTTATATAAATATGGTCAGGCCTGTGCATTTCTTGAAAAAGGAATTGGGATTCTGTGGGATTCTTGACTCATAGTGGGAAAAGTACTTTATTTTTACAAAACACAAATCATAAACATGATTATAAATTATTATTTTTTTAAAATATCTTTGCTTTGATAGCAACATAGAATCATAGAATTGTCTAGCTTGGAAGGGACCTTTAAGATCATCTAGTCCAACCATTAACCTAACTCTGATCAAAAAAATCACTAAACCATGTCACTAGAATATGGTTCTAACAGGATGTTCTTTCAGACAAAAATGGCAGCATCAATTTCGTGTTCTCAGTAAGCGAATTAGGATAGGTCAGTTGAAGCCATCTTGACATTTAGGTGTAGACTGAAAACAAAAAATAAAAACTGCAGTTACTTGTGGGTGTACACTGTTTAATGATCTTTAACTTAGCTGGCAAGAGCATTCAGCAGAACTTTGTTTAATACTAAAACAAAAGCTGAATTTGCCTCCTGGCATGGTTTACAGATTTTATCTCAGTCTGGTGGTGTCAATGCTACCTCCAAACGGCAGTGTAATTCTGGTAATAAATGCTATTTGGAATGTAATTAGTTTGCCAAGTACCAGAAAGAAAGCTTGAAAATCTGGCCCTGCCTCATCCAAGATATGTAATAAGCAATCAGCCCAAACATCTGTGCTTCATGTTGTATCTGTTGTTCATCTCTGAAGAGTAGCTTTGCAGAACAGAAAAAACTGTGTGAGAGGGTCTGTTGGATTACTTTAAGCAGTAATCTTGTCCAGGATGTCTCTTTCCTTCCAAGCTTGAAGATAGTGTTTATGTACAGGCAGTTTTTTGAGAAGTGAGATTTCATAACACAAAGGTACAAATATGCTGATGCATTGAAAATAATTTGGGGGAGGACAACAGAGAAGGAATAAGGTGAGCAGCTCATTTCTAAATGAGAAGCGCATGTTCTCACAATCTTAAACCTCTTATTAAAAGACAGAATACACAGTATTATACAGTTCTGCTACGCATCTTTCTGTCTTTTGCAGTGCTGCTTCTGTGAATAAAACTTAACAGTAGTTTTGATTTGCTGTGGTAGCAGTAGTAAATGTTGCTGGCTGCCTGGCAATAACTGAGCTTCTCGGAGAGTTTGATTAACATGGCGTTCCCTTTGCAGGCTATACTTTGGCTCCTAGTGGCACGGTGGATAACTTCTCCGATTCTGGTCACAGTGAAATTTCTTCCAGATCAAGTATTGTCAGCAATTCCTCTTTTGACTCTATGCCGGTCTCCCTGCATGATGAGAGGAGACAGAGGCATTCTGTCAGCATTGTGGAGACAAATCTTGGTGTGGGAAGGATTGATAGAAGAATCATGATTGAACCAGATCAATACAGCTTAGGGTAAGCATTTTATTTCTGCTTGCTTACATTATAGTTTCATGTAGTGTGTATGTGACATGTATATGTATATTTCTTTATGTAACTTTCCCTGTATGTCTCTCAAATATTTTTTTTTCTCCTCTGCTCTTAAAAACCACTATTTCGATGCTGTTAATGCTCCACTTTCTGACAAGAAAAGGTTATGCACTCCTGAATGTGAGATGAGGTCTACAGCAGTAAGACTTCACCTTAATAGACTTTATTATCTGAGTATTTAGTAGTGATGTAGATTATCCTCTTTATGGCAGACTAGTATCCTAGCCTGTTTTCTAGATGGGGAATTAACTGAATTAGATGAGAAATTATTCATACAATTATTCAGTGATCAAGCTGAGAAGAGAAATAGCTAGTAATTTTCCAGTCTGTTTCATAGAAAAGTGTATGTTTATCTAACCCAAAAATATTTTACCCCAAATATCTCTCCTAGTCAACAATAATCAGAAGCTAAAATTCACATTAGGCTGCTGGTTTTCTACATAATTTTCTAGGTAATTAACTTCTGCAATGGTGAGGAAGCTAGTGCTGTAAGGAGTTCTCTAAATCTCTAGCAGTGAGCCTTGGTCTGAAAATAATTGGAGCTCTGGCTCCTATTTAGTCTCCACTTACTTTTCTGAGCTGTTATTTGGATGCTTCAGTCCCCTGAATGGTTTCAGGGCTTTTAATCCTGCAGGGTCTGTGGATGGCAGGCCTGTTCCAAAACTGGTGTACTTCAGCTTTGGGAATCCCAGGCTGTGCAAACTCTTTAATCAGATGTCTTAAATATTTGGAGGAAAAGGGTTCCTGTCTGCATAGCAAGCTGCCCTGGAAGGACAAATCCCAGGAGCTCGGGTAGCTGCTAAGCAAAAGTGACACTTTGTCGGTTTTCACTGCTGCTATGTAAGTGATAGTGTCAGGCTCACTTAATCACCGAAAGGCTACAGAGATCATACTCTACGAAGTAGCATGTGTTGCTAAAAGTAAGGTTTAAATACATTTCCATTTGCAAGAAATATTAGAAAAATTGCTTCCAAAATTTCCTAAGCAGAAGAAAAATCTGAAAAGCTGAAACCTAAACCTGAATTTCGGCCACTTCCTGCTAAAAATCTGTTTTTAACTTCTGATCCTTCGCTTCACATGGCTGGAAAAGCAGTAGAAACCCTACTCATCAGTTTGCTCCCCTTTATCTATGTCAATGTGATTTGCCTGTCTTAAAGGTCTGTCACAAAGTTAAGATTTTACCTTTTAAAATGACACCACTGAAGTGTTAAGTTTTGTCAGGATATCTATCCACTAGTTTTTTGGGTTTTTGGGGTTTTTTTTGTTGTTGAGGCTGAGCTTGAAAGGAAAGTGTTCTGTTCTCAAAATTGAATTAGTCATTAATGCAAATAATATAACTTGCATCAAAACCTTCAGTCACAGAATCATAAAATGTTTTGGGTTGGAAGGGAACTTTGAAAGGTCATCTAGTCCAACCCTTCAGTGTGTTCACTTTTCTCTTGACTGTTGAGTTCTTCGTGTGTGTTGTAAATGATGTACAATTCCAACAGTGGATTTATTTTTTTTTTCCTCCTCTTCAATGTGCGTCTAGCTCATATGCACCATTGTCGGAGACCAGAGGCCTGTATGCTGGAGCAACGGTGCTTTCTTCTCCTAGTACAGAAGAACTGTCACAGGACCAGGGGGACAGAGCTTCACTTGATGCAGCTGACAGTGGCCGTGGTAGCTGGACTTCTTGTTCAAGTGGTTCTCATGACAATATACAAACAATACAGCACCAGAGAAGCTGGGAGACTCTGCCTTTTGGACACACTCATTTCGATAGTTCAGGCGATGGGGCAGGACTCTGGGCCTCAGGCAGTCATATGGACCAGCTGATGTTCCCCGATCATGGCACAAAGTATGGCAGGCAAAGTCAAGGTAGGGAGGGCCTTGATCAAGCACAGTCCAGAGCAAGCTGGGCATCCTCAACAGGATACTGGGGAGAGGACTCAGAAGGTGATACAGGTACCATAAAGCGGAGGGGTGGGAAGGATGTTTCAATTGAAGCTGAAACCAGTAGCATAACATCTGTACCAGCAGAGGAGTCAAAGCCAGCTCCCGTGCCCACTCATATAGCAGTATCACCAAGTAGTACAAAGGGGGTTATTGGTAAGTTAAGTTTTGTTTACCATGAAGTATTTTAATTGATTTGCCTATAGTTTTGGGGGTTTTTTTGTATCATTCTAAAACTTTCTTTTGTATGGTTTGATTATTTTTTTTTAAAGCAAAGCCATTTTGTAGTCTCTCTAAAATTTTCCCCTTTAACTGTGCATTTATTGCTAGGGAAAATATCACTTATTGTTGATTCTCAGCTCTGGCAGCTTCTTTGTGTTTCAAGAGAGGCTGCCATACATCAGAAAAACTAGCTCAGCTGCTGGACAGTGTTTTGAGAGGTTGATGTATTTAGGTGTCCTGAAATGTGAATTTCTTTTCACTGTAAGGCTCCATGTTCTATATTTAGATATCTTAATAAGTGGCCTGATTTTTTTAGAAGCCTTTTACTTTGTACATCTCTGTGACTTGTCTGATGATTGTGAATATTCTTACTTCTGAAAATTGGGTCACTTTGTGCTTAAGTACCAACTGAGATGTTTATTTGGACTGTTGAAAGTGAAGAGGTTCCTAAGAAATTAGAGCTGAAATACATTTATAGTCATTCAACAAAAGAGAGATCAGATAATATATCAATTAATTTGAAGGTCTGTTTGGCAGCGCTTCACATTTTTCTCATACTTTTACGCATCCCAGTCCTTGGGCCATTCAAGACCTCTGCAATTTTGGATATTTCTTTCCTTTCATTCCCCTTCACTTTGCCTTTCTTCAGGTTAATATGAAGAACTATCTAAAAGCCGTTTTGCACTGATACGGCTGAAAAAGTCTGCCAGATTGAGGTCATGCTGAGACCACTGTGATAAACTGCTTTTCCGTTTTTTGCCCAAGTATATTGCTTAGCAATGTCCCATTGCCTCAAAGCTTGGGTGTAGATCTGAATCCCTGAACTATGAAGAGGAGAAAGTTGTTCAGTTCAGGACTCCAGGTTCCGATTCATGCAGCTGTCTTAATTTTACTCATTGAAGCCCTTGGTTTCCACCAAAATGTACAAAAAGCGGGTCCAAACTTGCCTCTCAAGGCAGTGCTTTCCACTATGTTTTTAGAGACTTATAGGAATGTGAAAGTGATCTGAAAATTCAAGCACACGCTTCCATGTGCTTCAGTACTATGAACTAATTATCCTGCAAATGTAACTCTGCATATCACTCCAACAGAAGCCACTATTTTTACATGGTTCTTTGACTAAATAGACATTGATCTCTTGCAGCATTTCAATAGATTTTTTTCTACATAATTTTTTCTGCCTCAAAGTTACTTTTCAGAAGTCTTTGAATAACATTTCTCAGAAACTTCTTTCATGCTTGTTTGCTCAGTTAAAACAACGTGTCTGAGAAAAATACTTAGATTCTCTTGGAAACTATTTGGTTTTGTTATAATAACAAGATTTCATTTTTAGTCTATAAAAGCTCACATCCTAGTAGCACCAGTCCATTTTAAGCTTGTACTGCCCTTTCATTCAATTCCATGCTGCATAATGCAGGGTGATGTTGTCATCGCCACTTGTGCCAGAATATACAGTGTGTGACAAGCTGTGGAGAGTAAATTGTCTGTGACAGTGGTTTATCCTGACTGTGTTTGCCTTTGTACTGTAAGTTACGTGGTCATATGTTAAAGGACTATACCCACAATAAGAGCTCAGTATCAAAGCCCCAATGGACTTCTTTAAGTACATAAGTCCAAAAGAGAGAGTATGCCTATCTGCTGTGTGTTCCTGCAGGTGCTTAAAATTCTAAATTGCTATTTCCTCCTTTGAAGTTCTCTGCAAGAGAGAACTTCTAAGTATGCCCAGAGTTAAGCTTTAGTCACGTAAACAGTTACATCTCAATGAGGTCCATCTCCTATATAAAATCATATTTAATCCATGTTCTTATGGGCATAATTTCAAGCTTTAATTTTGCAGAAAATACAACCGTAAGAGCAGCAGGCAGTAGTGCACACAGAAAGTATGACGATGAAGCCCACTTCTCTTCCTTACCTTTTGGAATTGTAGTTTATGTCTCATTAATTAGTAAGACTTGTAGGAAGAAATAATTTATCAGGTGTTTTCCTCCCTGCCCCCTCCCTCATCGCCAAGATGCTAAAATCGAGAGAGATGAGCTCTTAGGTACAAAGCCCATCTTCAGGATTAAGATAGTCATGCTCCTGGGGAGATGTCCATATACCTGATGTTTGCCACTTCTGTGGACTCTTAAGTCTTCCACGTTACTTTGATCAGTGTAGGTTTTATTCTATACAATTGATGGAATAGCTTCAGTGGCTAAGTTTGAACAAGTTCCCCATGTAATGTGGTGAATTTTATTAGACTAATGCTTCACTCCTGGAAAATAGCTATATCCTGAATATGTTGTATCTTCTACACTTTCTTTCATGGTTTATTTTTCAAGGTCTTATTGTCTGCCGTTTGGTAGTTAACTTTTGTCCTTCAGATTTTCCTCTCCTGGGCTGTTGAATTGGTTGATGTTTATTTAACTTTCACTGTTTATTTTCCTTTGACCGATTTTTCTCTTACTATCTTTAATAATAATCTGTTGTTTTTCCTGCAGCACGAAAAGAGGGTCGATATCGGGAACCACCTCCAACTCCTCCTGGTTATGTAGGAATACCTATTGCTGAGTTTGCAGAAGGTGGCTCCCATCCAACCAGAAAGCCTCCAGATTACAACATAGCACTTCAGAGGTCTAGAATGGTGGCACGGACATGTGAGACTCATGGGACATCAACTCCGCAGCAGCAGTCACATGGCCATTCATCTAGCAGGCCTGTGAACAAACCTCAGTGGCATAAACCAAATGAGTCAGATCCACGTCTTGCTCACTATCCCTCTCAAGGGTTTTCCACAGAGGAAGATGGTAAATTTCTGATTGTTAGATTTTGAGCGTGCTGCATGCAAAAATGGTCAATGCTTTCACAGACACAAAGCAAATTACGCAAATGTGTTCTGCCATAGAAATTCTTGCCATAATTTGAGCTTTCTTCCATCTTTCAAAACTTGCTCTTTATTAACTTTTTGGAAGGGGAGGAATTCAGTTCATCCTAAATATAATTTAAAGTTTGGAATCTAGGTCCACCTGAATCTTGGACGACCAAGCAGTTGGCTTAGGCACCTTCTCTGGAGGTGCCTATGTTCACCAGGTACAGTCCTACCTGCCCTGAAAGTTTCCAACATACCTAATGTTTGGCACTAGCCATATATTTAATGGTCAAAAAAGTATCCTGGTCTATAGAATACCTGCCCTTCTGCTCCATAGAGCATTGTTGGTCAGGTTTATTTGGATAGTCACATTCTACCTGAAAGTCTTACGCTGTGGACACTGGGTCTTCCACACCAACTGCTTCACATAACAAGCCCAGTACTCTTTTGCTACATCACTTCCCAAGTGTGTCTGCATCTTTGTGCTTTAGCTCAACAATAATGACAGAAAGGCTATGTAGACAGAGTCTTTCTGGTTCTTCTGTGGAGTGCAAGCATAGCAGAATTGCATTTTTAGGGCTAGGTGCTCAAAATTTTGGTGAGACAGTGCCAAAATCATCACTTATTATAATGCTTTGTTATGCTTAATGATAGAAAAGTTAAAGTTCCCCTTCCCTCCCTAACTGCTTAGTTACTAAGGTCTTACGTGCAGGATGAACTCTGCAGTTGAACATGATGGAATACACGGAAGTCTGCCTTAATTAAATTGCCTCAAACTTTGAGAATTACCATGATAGAGAATTTTAATTGTTTCTACCAATGAGAACTAAAGCTGCACTCAATATTTATGCAATCTTAATTTAAATAAATCACAGATATATTTAGGGAAAAATGTAAAATGCCTCTACGAAACTATTGGATATCTAGGAGTAGCTGTGGTGTTCTTCAAGCTGAGGAATTGCACCTAGTCCAGTTATAGCAATTGTCTTATTTTATTTGAGAACAAAATGACAATACTTCTCATGAGACACGAAATGTACAGATACTTAGATTCTTTTAAAATATATGCCTAATACAACGAAATAGAAGACACATGAGCACAGTACAGGTTGTTTCACTCAGTAGCAGTCTTGTTCTATATGAACTAAATTCTATTTTCCCCTATCCTATTGTGTTTGCAGAAGATGAACAAGTCTCTGCTGTCTAAGACTTGGGCTTTTCTGGATCCAGAGTGAGCCACCTTAAAGGAGAGCACAAGAAGACGTCCCTAGAATAGGAGCCTTGGAACTATAGTTAAAGGATGGTGGACCTATTTGCCTCCTTCCCTGCCTTAAAGCAGCATGGGGCTTCTTCCTCCGCCCCTCCCCCTTCTGTCCCCTCTCCCCTTGCATGTGAAATACTGTGAAGAAATCGCCCTGGCACTTTTCAAACTGTGTTGCTTGAAATGCACAGTGCAGCAATCTCCAAGCTACCACTGTCGCTGTCTGCCACATCACACAGTATCATTCCAAATTCCAAGATCATCACATCAGGATGATTAACTCTGGCTGCACTTCCCTATGCCTGGAAGGGTTGTTTGTTTGTTTGTTTTTTTAAAAAAAATATTATCTTCCTTTTAGATTTTAATCACGATCCTAGCACTTAGTCTCATTGGGATAATGAGATAAGCTAGTTGTCAAATTACATTTGGCCTTTAACCTACAAAGAGAAAAATGCATTGGAATCCTTCAAGGAAGCAGTGCTTATTTGCTTGTTTACAATGCCTTTGTTACGATTTTGTATGTTTGCGTTTCGGAGATCAAATCCTGCATCTGCTTAGTAATTACAGTATTATTTCATACCTGTAAGTAGGGTTGCCAGCCTGAGCTCCTGGAAAGAATATTGCTATCACATGGCTGAGCAGGGCAGAAGGGAAGGCAGAGGTTACGGGCTGCAGCCTTTCCTTGACCATCTCCAGCTTCACTGTTAATGTGCCCCTCCCTGGAATCTTCAAAACTTTGTAAATGTTAGCGTTAATGGCACCCTCAGCCGTTAATGGCACCCTCAGCTGGGTCTAGTGTAAATGCAGAAACATGTGCTTGCAAATGGCCGGTAATGGAAGAGGACACTGTGTGTCTCATACCTGTGCCTTGTGGAATACAGGATGGCATACTAACAAAGGAAGTGTCCCATTCTAATGAGACAGATGGCAACCCCACCTTTAAGTTATATATTATTTTTATTTTTATTTTTTTTTTTTTACTATATAGTAATTATATTAAAGGAAAAATTAACTGGATAACATTGCAGTGAAGGCACGTTGGGATGTCACAGCTCGTGTCGGCTGTTAACACTGATCTAATAACCTCCATCTATTGACTTTGGCATTAGGGGATAAACGAGCCTTTCAGTAATGAAAAATAACACGTTTAGATTTGCCAGCCTTTGCAATGCAGAAATAGTGACAACTGTTAATGGCTTCATGGAACACTGCATGTGTAGAGAAGGCCAATGTGTAGCAACCACCTGCTCACAGCTGCTATTAACCCTATAATGACTGAAATGACCCTCCCCTCTATTTTTGTGTTGTTTTTGCACAGACTCCGGAGAAGTGAAGGCTGCCAATCCGAGTAGTACTCAAATGTGAGGAACTGCTGGTCTTGGATTTTTTTTTTTTTTCCATTGAACTCAGCTGATCATATTGATCAGTAGATAAAAGTAAATAGCTTCAACTTTTAAAGATCAAATTGCAGTGTTTTTTCACTGTATCAAACAAATGTCAGTGCTTTATTTAATTCTCTCTCCTGTAATCATAGCTTTTGTCTATTTGCTTATATATCACATTGTCAATTATGCATTTGTAATTTTACATGTAATATGCATTATTTGCCAGTTTTATTCTCAAGGCTATGGACCTCATGTGCATATAGATATACAAAATCCTAGCTCTATCACAAGTTGCACAAATGTTATATAAGCATTAAGTAATTGTAGACCATAGGACTGCTAATCTCAGTTCGCTCTGTGATGTCAAGTGCAGAATGTACAATTAACTGGTGATTTCCTCATACTTTTGATACTACTTGTACCTGTATGTCTTTTAGAAAGACATTGGTGGAGTCTGTATCCCTTTTGTATTTTTAATACAATAATTGTACATATTGGTTATATTTTTGTTGAAAATGGTAGAAATGTACTATGTTTATGCTTCTACATCCAGTTTGTATGAAGCTGGAAAATAAATAAATATAACATTAATGAAGTCCATATTGATTCTTATGCATTTTACATGTTCCACATACTTGAACAAATTTATGAAAAAATTTTACTTCTCTGTGTATTAATATTAAAGGGACATTGCCAAGTGATGTGGGCAAACCATTGGTGTGGAGTTTTTCTTAATATACAATTGTGTTGCTGATATAATTTTTGAAAAGTCTGGGGTGTGTAGTGCTGAATGAGAATGACTGGTATGTTGTGTGTCCCCAGCAGAAACATTTAAGATGCTGAAAAAGTTCCTGTAGGAATGGACTTATTATATACAGCATGTAAACAATTTTAAAGGAAGAATAATGTTGATTTGATATTCTATATGGTGTGAAAGTAAGGAATGCATATTGTAGCATTTGGGAAGGGAGAAGTATGGAAAGTGATACCAAAGAAGGTATTTCAAGTCATAAAGATCACCCAATAGCATCCCCAGCAATAAAAGTTGACGTTAATTCAATGTCAAATCTATAGATTTTTTTTTTTCCAGAGGTTAGATTAATTATTTTCAGTAGTATGCAGTAGACTGAAGAAGGGTTAAAATGTCACTGCTAAAAGCATTATCAGCTATATCCCATTTAGCTTTAAAATGCTTGATAGGCATTGCTTTTAAATCTAAAATTAGCTCATTGCAAAGAAATGCAACAAAATGCTCCGTATAGATTTTAATTCTCCCTAATATAATTCTAGAAACGTTCAACACTTAAAATACAATCATGAACAAGTTAAAAATAATTGAAAATATAAGACTCATGTAAACATTCTCTCTTCATCACTGGAATTTCTAGCACTGTAAGAAAAGAAATTATGGAGAATATTAGATGTGTGTTGTGTGGGTGGAACTAATTTCTGCTAATCTGTGGCTATTGCTTGTTGGGCACATTTCAATGAGCTGGCAAAAGAACTATTGTTGATTATGACATTAGTAGAATGAAAGTACATCTTTACATATCTTACCTGCAACTTTGTCCATTGGTAATTCTAAAGGTATGTTGTTAGGAAATAATCCCTTTTATTGACTTGTGAGGCATGTGAACTATTTGCATATTTGTCAACTTTTTTCTATATGCTTGATATAGTGTTGGATTAGGCAGCATTCCCTCTCCTCTTTATGCCTCCCTTCTGTAATTAGTAGTTTTAGAACATGTTATGTAGAGACATCCTCAACAATTATTGTCCTATACACATGGCTTAATTCGTTGTGGATTGGGAGATAAAGAACACACGGCGACCAGTTCAATAGAAGTAATGCTTGCTATAGTGTGACTTCTTAGGAAACAGGTCTAACAGTTGTTCTAGTACGTGCAATGTGAATTTTGTACTTATTGTGTGGATGCAGCAAGATGTGGACAAGTAAACCATCAGTTGCTGGGATTGGTGTTGCATTAACTAAAATTGCACTGAACACTGAAATATAAGGAAAACTTTTGTCTGAAGAAGTGTCATTCAATGATCTGTACTCTTTTATGAGTTGTTTTGTGGGGTTTTTTTTGTGGGTTGGGTTTTGTTTTTTATTTAACTGAAACTTGTTGAGGCAGAGGCTACTACTTTACGAAGTATATTACCCACTGGAGTCAGCCATAGAACTAAAAGTGGAGGTATTGAAGGTACCTCCTTAATGGATTAGCCTTAGTCACCTGGAGAAGCATGCATGTCTTACCAATCTGAGACTAAAATATTTGGCCCTCCTAAAGGGGGGAACAGTGTTCGCTACTTTGAAACAAGAAAACTCTTTGCTTCAAAATTAGTAGGAAATGTAATAAAGTTCCAGACTTCCTGTCTCATATGGATTGTACAATAGTCGAGACAAAAGCAACTCTGTGGAATGCAAGAAATGATTTAGTTGCAAGTATTAATACTGCTATATTACTTGGTATGTGACAAAACATCAGAAAGACTTTTGTGAGCAAAGATTATATAGCAGCAACAGCCCGTCTAGCATTCATTAAGTAACACAGATCTATTGAGGAAAATATGAACATTGTTAAAATTACTGTGAAAATTGATCCCCTCAGGAGAAAGCAGCCATCTGAGATGATTAGTATAATTTGGTCACCTATCTCTAGATCGTCTTTTAAGTAAGTGTTAGAGTCTTGCATCTAAAAATGGCATGTTTTGAGAGAAGGTTGGGAGTGAAAGGAGGTTTATTACTCACCTGAAATGGAATAAATTACTTAGTTTTTCACACCACTGAAAATTTGCTAAATGAAAATTTGTAGTTCTTACTAGAATACAAAAATCTTTAAAGCTCTGTCTTGCTTATAAGAAGTGACTATTTAGGAATGAGTAGATATGCCCCCAGTACCAGAATATTAGCTGTTCTTTAGCTTCATATATTGTCATAATTATATCACAGGAACAAGCCAGGGAGCTATAAACCTTGAAGGCACTCAGCTACTAGTAACCATCAACTGCATAATCAAAACTATTCTCGTTTGGTTTGCCTGGAATTAAATTTACATAGTGACACTCAACACACACAGCTGCATTCTTCCTGTAGAGAAAAGAGTCTTTGTTCTCTGTGTCAAGACTCAGTTTGTGTTAATTAGAAGTGCTGGCTTCTCCTTAAGTGTAGACTTGTCTACCTCAGCCTTTTATTTGGTGACACTCTCATGGTTTGGCAAGCTTAGTCTTCTCGTTCAGTTTTGAGATTATATTTAGATATTTATTTATTTTTGGTGGATCCTTAAATGTGTAGTTTTGTCTTCGGTAGTCTAATCTCTGAAAGAAGGACCGCTTTCTTTGTAGCACTGTTGCTCTTGCTGGTAAATGAAACTGTGTACATATATATGTGTGTGTGTATATAAAAATATTACATACTAATACAGCATCCACTTTTTTTTTTTTGCTAGATTCTCTGCACTGGAAAAGAAGCCAGAATGGCATTATTTAAAGACATTTGAGGGGTGCAGTTTGTAAATCTTTTTTTCTGCTGAAACTTCCACTGGAGTAGTAATGTTTAAAATGCCTTCTCAGTCATCACTGAAGTATTTTGACATGCAGTTGTTATCTTCTGATACAGTTCCAGAAAAAAATTGCCACTTGCCCCAGGGTCAGTAGCTGTGGCAGAGATAAATTGCCTAGGTGGTGTGTTCAATTTTTCTTGAGGTTTTTCTCATCACTAGAGAAATATGAGGGTTTTTTTAAACTAGTTTCAATTGAGTTTTGTGTAACAAATAAGATCATCCGAACTGTGGCTTTTTCTAACAGAAGGTAGTCTCTGTGGCCCAGGATGGCCTTGCTTTCTTGGTGCCAGTGGTCAGAGCCCAAGTGAAACAGAGGGAATTGCACTGCTAAAAAGCAACCTTCCAGGCTGAGGTGCCGCTTTTCATCAGTGTAGAACTGGAAGGATTGTTCTGATTTGTCAGTGCAGGGAACCCTCACATAACCTTCCTGTTTTGCTCTTAAGAAAAGAAAGCTTTTGTTGCTGCATTTCTTAATTGGAAGGCTGATCTACAGCCCCAGAAGTCAAATTGTCATGAACTTCCATGTTTTTGGTTAAATGTGTATGTGATTCTTGTATTAAACATTTGTTAAGCTGAGTAGCTCTCTTCCTTTCTCTTATCTTGTATGTATGTCTTACAGTGGCCACATGTTCTTTCTGTCTGTCCTGTCAGAATAAACCAGACTTCAGTGGGACAGGTAGAAACTTGTGTAGCCACTCTGTATCTTGTGCAGTTTGGTTTTTTTTAAATGTAGATGTCCAAAACTGCTGCTTTTGAAATGAAGCGTGATCTGCATCTTGATCTGAATTTTATCCTATTTCTGTCACTGTGATTATCATGTTATCACATCCTCCTCATAGAATATTCTGATCTATCTGTTGTCAATGCCTTCCAACACTCTATTTGCAGCCAACTGTATTTGTGCTAAGATTATTATTCATTATTAAATTTAGTCTTAATCCAATCATTGAGAATTCCAGCAGTAGTCCCTCTCTGAACTGATACTTCCTCTTCTTACAGCACTGTTTAAGCACAGCTTATTCCCACCTCCCACGCTGCTAAGAAGTTTCTGTTCCTTGATACCATCTCTGTCTTGCATTTTCTTCTTTTCTGTGGTTTTATTAGGTCAGGCTAATGGATTGTTTGTTCCCCCCATGTCTCTCATATGTTTATTATTCTTCGGTCACCTGCTATAGCTTCTCACATGATAGCTTCATCAAGTCTTGTTACTCAATCTCATATGCCGTACCAGTTCTTTCAGAACTCGGGCTGAATGCTGTCACCATTTTTTTGTATTTAATGACATTTTCGATATTGAAGAAGGATATTTCACTTTGTTACAGAGTTATAGATATATTACTCCTGAGCATCGTTCTTTCCTTGCCATATAGTGGCCCTGGTGACTTGTTTTGTTTCTGAGGTATTTATTCAGTTGAATCTTTTGCTTTTTGTGTCTATGAAAAAGTGAAATTCAGTTTGACTTCCGTCAATTTTGATATTTCATCCCCATCCTCCAAAATACTAGTTTGTTACTCTTTGTTTACATTGCTGATCTTGGTTTGGGTTAGATGATGGGGATTAGGTTTTTCTGGTTACTCTGTTTTGTTTTGGTATTTTGTTATCCTGGAGCCTTGCCGTACATGTGTATTCCCCTTGCTGATGACATCCATTCTGGACAGCTTTTGTATCTTTGGTAACCTATGAAATAAGTAAATTTTTCACTCTATGTAATATTATCTGAGACCTTGGCTGAAGAATTTTTCTCAGGTTTTAGTACTTTGCTTTGAGAAAGCCTTATGCCTTCTTGACACAGGCAGAGGAGAACAAGAAAACTTAAGTCTGTGAAACACTACTTCCAAGGAAAGCTGGAGTCCTATTTCCTAGGAATCCCTGAGCTAAAGAACTTGGCTGTCCCTGGGCACTGTGGGATGCCTTTGAGTCTGACTGATCTGAGTGGAGATATTGCAACTGTTCAAGCGGAACAGACCTGAAAAATGATGGAGGTCCCTTTGTGATTAAGGCTGAACTTAAAAGTTTCTAAAGAATTTTGAATTTTGTTTTATGTTTAAGTAATAATGTTGGCAAAATCACCAAGCTTCCTACATTTTGCATGCTGTCTTGGTCCATGTGAAGTTCAATTGGTAAGTCAGTTGTTACATTTGTGACAAGTTCATAGCAAGGACTTTATTGATAAGTTTATGTTCCTACCGCTTACATATTTATTGCTCTTTAACGTGATTCAACAAATCATTCATGTCTTAAGTGCTTTGTTGACTAAGAAAGGGTTCACTTAGCTGGTTCTTCTCTTCCCAGCACATAACATGCTTTTCCTCCTTCTCATGCCTCCCTTGTTGTTCTTTAGATGCACAGTTCTCCCTCCCTATTAACCTCTTCCTGTTGCTTATATTAGCTGCTTTCTCACACAGCTTCTCTTTGCTCCTTTGTAGAACATAGTACCACCCATTTCCTTCCTCCCAAAGTGTGTTTTGTATGCAGGCTGCAGAAACAATGGAAGGAGGCAGCACTTCAGTGCTCAAAAAGCTTGAAAGGAGTGTAACCAGGCAGGGCAAATTCAGCCTTCAGTCCTTTGTCTGCATATTCATAGCCCCTTGCTCAATTGTTTCCTGAAAGCCGTTTTGTTCAGGTTTCTATATAGTACCCCTATATATATCCCGAGCATAACGCTTACTTCTGTGTACTTGCAATAGTTATGATCTGATGAATACAGAACTTTTTTTTTTATTTGCTAAAGTCTTTGTCAGACACAAACTGACTGTGGCTTAGGACCCCCAGAGAGAGCTGTGGAGGAGGGGAAGCAAGGGAGGGGTGCTGGTTCTGGGAAGATTTCTCAAATTCAAACAGTGATCTTACAATGTACAAGACGCTGTGTAATTCAAGGGGCCTAGTCTACCTGACTAACTATATTTCTGCTGCTTTGAGTCATATTTGACCATAAATATTTTCTCCAGAAAAACACAATTCTATCCAAATTTATGTTGAAAAGCTCCTGTTAATGACCTGTGCAGGGCTGAACTGTCTCCACTTCATGTATCACAACACTTGGTTGGTTGGGCTGGCTTTCCAGAGCACTGAGCATAGCCACTCTTTTTTAGGTCTAGATTTATATTTGGATCTCTTTCGTTCTCTTTATGGAAACTGTCTTTTCCCAGGTTTCTTTAATGTTTTTGAAGTCTCCCTGTATCTTCTGTAAGTCATTGAAGATTGTTTCCAGTTCTTGTGTGTTAGTGCTGCAGAGCTACTGGTGTTAAGGAGCCACGGGGAATAGATCTGACTTCTGTTCTTGGGACGTGTAAGTGGGATGTAACACAGCAATTTCAGTCAGTATGGAGTACTTTACAATTCTGATTGATAGTTTCCGAATGGCTGAAGTGAAGTAATGTCTCCAGGAAGTTAGTATCACCCTTTTTCTTTAGGGGGTTAGACAAGGTTCTCTTAAAGCCCTATTTGTGCACCTGGTTAATACACTGAGCACAAATATAACTTTCAAAATCTCTGTCCACTTGCAGAGAGTGTAGTTACTCATTTATTCAGTCAAGTGCTATTGTCTGTAATTATCACTAACTGGGGCTGAGTTGATTTAGTGTTTGTTTAAATGATAAACCATGTGATTTGCTGCAGATACTGTTTTGGTGTCTTCACAACTACAGGTCTGGCGTTCAAGTGGCTAATTTCAGTGATTTTGCCTTTGTTTTCCAGGATTTGTTTTTCCTTTGAGTGCAATGGGTTCTTCCTGAGGTAGGTGTTGCATGCTCTGCATCTTTTTAAAGCATGGAGACCCCTAAGCTGCTGGGATGTCATACCATGTTGTCTGTTCTTAGTACTTTTTTGGTTTGGGTTGGGTTTTTGTATTGTTTGGTTTTTGTTGGTGTTTTTTTGGTTTTGTTTTTTGTTTGCTTTTTTGGTGGGTTTTGTGTGTGGTTTTTTTTTTTCTTACTTAACATTTAGGGTCATTGAGGTTTCTGAATTTGCGGGTTTTAACTGAAATCAGGAGTATGTGGTGGTTTTGTAGTACGTGCAGTGTCAGCCTTTATTCCCTTCTTAGTTGTAAACTTGTCCTTGGTTGTAGAGTTGTCCTGATGATTGCGTCCTCCTAATTTTAGTAGCTTTGGCTGAAATTTCCCTTTCCTCTTCTGCATACTGTTAAAGAAATCATTGTAGCTGAATGCATTTGCTGCCTGCTGATGTGCTGATATTCTGTTCCTCTTTGCATCTGGTGCTAGTCCAAGTGTCACAAACGATTTCTTTTTCTTGTTTTGAAGTGCACTAATGCTCTGTGCACAAGATACACTTGACACTTAAGATGGGCTTTTCTTGGGCATATTTTCATTTGCAGTAGTTAGTGTCTTTGGCCAACAAGCAGGACAGTTTCTCTTGAGGATGCATCTCAGCATGCAGACAGATGGCTATGAAAGAAAATGTTGATTTTCCTGTATCCTGAGAGGTCCCGGCTTGTGATGTTAAAATTCTTAATTCTCCATGCAATTCACAGGTGCCTGAAGAACTTACGGTTTCTCATGGCAGCCTGTACTGTAATGTCTTGTTTGCTGATTTTTTTTTTTAAAACAATCTTCCTTTCTGCATAATGATACTGGTTGTCCTGACAAGATGTTCCTAAAGGAATCATTTTTATGGTTGGGAAGCTGAGTAGCACAGGTTTGCAGCTGTTTCTGCTGCAGAGATCTACTAGGTTTTCCTTAGTCCTTACTTCTGGTCTTTGCCAAACGGAGAAGTGCGTAACAATCTAGGTGTGGCATTCCGAACACTTCTGAATACTGTGAAGAAACGTGCTTATTTGTAGTTAGTGGAAAACCTATGATGCTATTTTTTTTAACAAGATTTCTATAAGCAAAGTTATACTTTCAATTAGGTGATCTACCTTTAATTCCTCCCTCCCGCTCCCCAATATTGCAGCTGTACTATCCAATGCTTCAGTTCTAACAGCATTTCATTAAGATGTAGACCTGAATCATATTTCATTCTAGTGAGCCATCCCAGCAGAAAGTCCCAGTTGCTTATTGGAGCAGTGTTGTGGTAGAAGCATGAGCTTCTGCAGATTTCTGATGCTCTGGACGTGTGCATAAATTAAAGATACATGTAAATAAAAGGGGGAAAAAAGCAAATTGCTGATTTGCTGAAAGCAGTCTTGTCCCTTCTTCATGCTGAATGAGCTGCTTGACAGTAGTTCAAGTTCCTGTGGTACGGTGGGCTGAAGGCTCTCTTGTGGGCTGTCCCACTTGCAGTGCAATGTGGATCCCTGCCTGCTCTGTGTCCTTGTGGAGACAAGGGCATGAAGCTGATTTAGCCTAGTGATCAGTGGTGTTCTTTTGATTATTCACCTAGGACTGTCAAATAAATTGCTGTTGCTGCTGTTCGGGAGTTTGGGGGTTGTAGGTTAATGTTTTATACATTACTTTATTGCTTTCCTTCTCCCTTCAGCAGTATATCTTGCAGTCTTTGTAAATTTAGCCTATACCAATATTTATTTAACATATGAGCTTTCACAGCATTGTAACAGCACAATCTGCCCTTCATTCCACTACTTCCCCACTGTACCTTCACTTACTGCATCTAATATGGGTGCTTCATTTAGACTGGAGCCCCGTTGAGAAAACCAGTATGCATTTATAAAAGAATATCAGTGGATAACTCTTATTTTCCCAACATTTTTTTTTTCTTGAAACATGTTCTGTATTGTCAAGGTTTAAAAAAAAAAAAAAGCCCCTTTCTCTGCAGATTTCTTAAATTATAGATGCACCCTTAAGTAGTTTAAAAAACACCACTTGCCCAGTGAAGGTCACCTTTTTTCACCTGAAATATTATTTTATAAATGAAATGTGCTGGGATTTTAGAAACATGGTATTGGCCAGATGCATCCAATCAATACCTTTCACAAATCTGCTAAAAATATGTACTTAATAGAATAGCGCATGTTGATGACATAGCATTTATTCTTATTACATTAAATTGGGGTTTTCAGAGATGAGAGTTCAGTTAAATTTATTGACCTCTTACTTCATCCATACTTAAGGAAGAAAAATAGTGATGGAATGACTAGGACTGCTATTGTTATAATGGTTTGGAGAATGTGAACAAATCTAACACTTATTTCACCTTTTACCTGTCGCAAACAGTGACATTTAGCACTTCCAACTTTTCATTACAAAATGGCATGTTTCATTCCAAGGAGGAAAATGTACAAAAAAGGTAATTAGTCCAAACTACAGAATGGACATCATGCTAGTCTGACCTTCTCTCACTAATCTTTCAGGTATACTCTGGCCAAACCACAAGCATGCAGAACATGGGTAATACGCAAAAAACCATCTTGAATGCACTTAGTTTTGCAAGACAGAGTGGCAGCTATTATTAGTGTCAGAAATGTCAATCAAATGAGATTAGATCTTTTTTGTTTACTGATCTCATTTCTTACCATAAATGAGTGATAAAAGTAATCTAAACTCATACGAAGAACAAAGTACAATTCAGAGAAAACAGTATTAAAATAATATGAAAAAATTACTGCTTAAAATATGTCAAGGGAATTAATACCTCAAGACAACAATTCTGAAATTTTGTGCTTTAAAATCAAATTACCTGTATTCATAAAGATAAATTATGTTTATAAATTGACAGGCTGATTCTGCCTGTTGATCATTACTTTGAGTTCGTTTGGGTTTCATCTAAGACGGAGCAAGTAATAAACCATCTATGCCTACAGCATATGGATGAGTAAGGTCCTGGGGCCAATAAGGCTCAAGGCAAGCTCAGTATGTTTGGCTTATGCTTTGCCTCCTTTGACTGGAATCTACATGGAGGTAAGATCAGGTTTTTACCTGTACACAGAATGTATGCTGCCTTTTTAAGAGGTCTAGAAAACAGCTGGAGAAAAATGTGAGTGGGATGACAAAGCATAGAGAAATTGTGTTGGAACAAGCAGAGAGGCTTTGCAGAGAGATCTCGACAGGCTGGATCGGTGGGCCGAGACCAACAGGAACAGTGTGTCAGGAACAGTGTGGCAAGTAGGCCCTGAGAGGTGATTGTCCCCCTGTACTTGGCACTGGTGAGGCCTCACCTCGAGTACTGTGTCCAGTTTTGGGCCCCCTACCATAAAAAAGACATTGAGGTGCTGGAGCAGGTCCAGAGAAGGGCAACAAAGATGGTGAGGGGTCTGGAGCACAAGTCTTATGAGGAGAGGCTGAGGGAACTGGGGTTATTCAGCCTGGAGAAGAGGAGGCTGAGGGGAGACCTTATTGCTCTCTACAACTACCTGAAAGGCGGTTGTAGAGAGGTGGGGGTCGGTCTCTTCTCTCAAGTCACAGGCGACAGGACGAGAGGAAATGGCCTCAAGTTACACCAGGGGAGGTTCAGGCTGGATATTACGAAAAGTTTTTTCACCAAAAGGGTTATCAGACATTGGAATGGGCTGCCCAGGGAAGTGGTTGAGGCACTATCCCTGGAGGTGTTCAAAAGACGGGTTGATGTAGTGCTGGGAGGTATGGTCTAGTGATGGTGTTGCTTTTTGTTTGTTATGTGGGTGTCTATTTTTGTCAAAGTTAGGTTGACAGTTGGACAAGACCATCTCTAAGATCCCTTCCAACCTAGAAGATTCTGTGATTCTGTGAAAGAGGAGTGGGAAAATCAAGGCTGTATTCCTAAAATTCCTAATACCACTTTGTGCCTGATGTGCACTGACAGGAGCATGTTTTCTAATATTACAAATAGGTGGTATAGTTGTGTACAGGGTGGAAATAAGTAAGGGAAAGGCAGGATGAGGAGGAAGGTGGCTCAAGGGCAATGAGCAATGAGAGTGTGACTGCTCTGAGGATGTCCCTGAGTGCCTGCAGCTGAAGCACAGCGATACTCCTTTATAATAATAACAATAAAAATGTCAGCTCTCCATTTCTTTTCTAAAAAAACTTGCAGCTTAAGGGCTTGGCACCTTGCTTATGTGGGCCTAGGGCCTGCTGTTTTGGGGAGAGGTCCCAGATTTCGAAGCTAACCTGCAGAAATGCTGTCCTTGGGGAACTGTGGATGAGGAGAGGCCGAGGCCTGAGTGTCTGCGTGTGCGAGAGACCCCGTGTGCTGACTGTGCAGTACTGCGCTGCTTCGGGGGGGCCTGAAAAGCTTATTTTGGTTTCTCTGCTTGTGAAAGTGTTGCACATCTCTACCTAAATAATCCTGAGGTGATTTCTCAGCTTCCCCCCGAGATGTTGCTGCAAATTCCTTTGAATTTTAAGTAATAGTTTCATAAGGAAAACTGAATCCTCTCCTAAGGTAGGAACATGACTAGAAGAGCAGCTGGATTTTAGAAAATGGTATGCTATCCACACGTGGCAACATGGTATGCTATCCACACATGGCAACCACTTGTATATTAAAGAGGTACCGTTTACTGTAGAGTAAATTTCAGCCATGCTGGAACTGTAGGGGATTTTTGGTGGGGTTTTTTTTTTTGTTCTTTGTTTTGTTTCTTTTTTAAGTATGTGGGATCATGAGCCAGCCCTGAGTTCTTGGTAATGGTTAACATGTCCGAGGAGAATGGAAGAGTTGAGAATGTGATGCTCTAAACTGTGTAATCCTACTTAAGCTATTGAAAATGAAGAATCTGACTTCAACATCTTTATTATGCCATTTCAAGCAGTCTGCTTTCAAGGCCAAATTCTGGGAGCATATGTATCCTGTTTACATTTGGAGACTGTTAATCTGAAGATGGAGACTGTTAATCTGAAGATGAAGCCTGTGACCTGAGATGAGTGAGGAAAATTGCCCTTTGAAATGGTTTTCAGGCCATTGTGCGTGTGTCTCCAAATCATATTGCATCAAAAAAGTACTCATATCACAGGAAAATATAGTCACTTGCTAATAAGTGATCTCTAGAACTGAGGTCTCTCTTCTGGAACAAAATATTGGTCTTTCCAAACTTCTTATTGACTTTCCATTATAAATTAATTAACATGTAACTGCAGGCCATATGCAGTTTGAATTTTCTGGCCATGATAGAGACCTACGTTGGGTGCTGTTACTGCACCAGTATCAAAAGATACAACCTAAAAATGGAAGAGAACTGAAAAAAAGAGTGGGAAACAAATCTACTTTATTTTTTTTCTCCTTGTTTCTTACATGGATTTTCTGACATTTGAAGCCAAATAACCTTCCTCCTACAATTTTCTGTGCATCAGAAGAACACTAGTTACACATCCCTGGGATGTTGTCACATTTCAAAGAGATGGGACATGTAGATGAATACAATATAATGTAGAAAACTTTGGTTATTCAGGAATATAGAGTAGTCTCTTAAACACATTGCTGGCATTATCAAAATTTATGCATTTTCTTCAGTAATAATTAAATGGTTGGGGGAGGTGTTACCTTCTGCAAAACATGCTATTAAGAGGCATGTTTCAAGCTGCTTTATTATAATATCAGAACTGGGAAGCAAAAATCTGGGCACTGGAGCTTTTTGGAAAAAACATGCACCAAATGCTGTAAGCCTTGTTTAGAAAAACAAAATCATGCAAACTGACAGCAGGTGGCTGTTTTCAACTTGATCTGTCAGCAACAAGTGTGTCACTGCATGTTTCTTGGCGGTCAGCAGGCCATCTTGGATGAGGGCTGATATGCAGACATTTGGCAAGCAGGTCAGTGTTCCCGCTAGCTTTGCTCCCAAGCTGGTGTTCCACTTGACAACTTGGTCGTTGCCTTTAGAAGAAAAATAATTAATTTGGAAATGCTTTTCAGTAGTGGGAGACACATAGGAACAGTGACCTGGAAATTGTTGCCAACAGCAAGACCAAAAGTGCTTTGCTCTGGAAGGTACCAACAGGTATGGCTAAACCGACAACTTCAAAATCTGTAAAAATACTGGAGTAGCTCTAAAGATCTCAAAATCAAGTGCAAATGCTGCTCAGCAGAATGGCTTTTTGGAAAGCTTAAAGAAGAAACAAATTCAGTTCATGAGGGATTTAAACAAAAACTTTCCTTGTCAAATAATTTAAACTGTTTGCATTTACACTCATTGCTGAACATAGATCTGCCTCTGAGCTACTTGACATTTGGAATCGTTTTCTGTACCGCTGCTTGCCAGCTCCTTGTGCATGTTGTTTAGCTTTGCCTGTGTACATATTCTTGACTGCTAAAAGTATGTTTTGCTTGCAAGGCATAGTTTGTCTAAGTTTTCACAGAAACGTTGAGGTTGGAAGGTCATCTGGTCAAACCTGCCTACTCAAGAAGGGCTACCTACAGCCAGTTGCTCAGGACAGTGTCCAGATGGCTTTTGAATATCTCCAGGGAGGGAGACTCTACCACCTCTCTTTGCAACCTCCGCCAGTGTTCAGTCATCCTTAGAGTAAAAAACCTTTTCCTCATGTTCAGATGGAGCCTCCTGTGTTTCAGTTTGTGCCCATTGCCTCTGGTACTGTCACTGGGCACCACCACTGAAAAGAGTCTGGCTCTGTCATCTTCATACCGTCCCTCCAGGTATGCATGAATAAGCTCTCCCCCCTAAGTCTTCTTCCAGGGTGAACAGTCCCGTCTCTCTCAGCCCTTCCTTGTTGGAAAGATGCTCCAGTATTTTAATCATCTTAGTGGCCCTTCCCTGGACTTTCTCCAGTATGTCCACGTCTCTCTTATAGTGGGGAGCTCAGAACTGGGCACAGCAGTCCAGGTATGGCCTCATCAGTGCTGAGCAGAGGGGAAGAATCTCCTTCAACTTGCTGACAACACTCCTTCCAATGCAGCCTGGGAATCTGTTATCCTTTTTCACTGCAAGCGCCCATTGCTGGCTCATGCTCAACTTGGTGTCCATCAGGACCCCCAGGTCCTTTTCTTGTAACGCTGCTTCTCACCTAGGTGGCCTCTAGCATATATTGGTGCATGGGGCTGTTCCTCTCCGGGTGTAGGACTTTGCACTTTCCCTTATTGAACTTTATGAGGTTGCTGGCAACCCGTTTCTCCAGCCTGTTGAGGTCTCTCTGGGTGGCAGCACAACCCGCTGGCATACCAACCACTCCTCCCAGTTACGTGTCATTAGCAAACCTGCTCAGGGTATAATCTGCCCCATCATCCAGACCATTAATGAAGTTGTTAAACAGGACTGGACCCACTATTGACCCCTGGTGTACACTGCTAATTGTTGCTGTTCAACTAAACTTCCATTGATTTCCACTCGCTGGGCCAGGATGTTCTGCTACTTTTCAATCCACCTCACTGCTCATCAAGCCCATGCTTCAACACTATTCTATAAGTACCTTATGTGACAATGGCAAGAGCCTTACTGAGGTCTAGATAAACAATATGCACTGCTCTCCCCTCATCTGTCAGGCTAGTTATTTCATTGTAGATGTTTATCAAGTTTGTTGAGCATGACTTCCCCTTGGTGAAGCCATGCTGACCACTCCTGCTCACTTTCTTGGCTTTCATATGCCTGGAAATGTTTTCCAGGATTAGCTGCTCTATCACCTTCCCAGGGACTGAGGTGAGACTCATTGCCCTGTAGTTCCCCGGCTCCTCCTTGAAGACAGGAGTGATGTTTGCTTTCCTTCAGTCTTCAGGCACTTCTTCCAGTTACCATGATAGTTCAAAGATTATCAAAAGTGGCCTCACAACCACGTCTCTCTGCTCCCTCAGCACTTGTGGGTCTATCCCATCGAGGTATATGGACAGTTTGTCTAAGTATTCCCAGACCTGATCCTCTTCTACCAAGGGTATATCTTCTTTGCTCCTTTGCTTCCAGAGGTTCCTGAAGGTCTTGCTAGTAAAGGCTGAGGTGAAGAAAGCATTTGGTACTTCACCCTTTTCCAAGTCCTGTGTCACCAGAAGCCTTGCTTCATTCAGCAGTGGGCCTGCATTTTCCCATATGTGCATGTGTAATCAAGCTCCTAAAAATGTTCATAGGCAGTATTTTCAGAGAATGTACCTTTGAAATAATTTACTATATTAACATAAGGGCCTTGCTACAAGCATTGTGTACAAGCAAAACTCTCTTCTGTTACTGTATTAACATAAGGGGCTTATTACAAGTGAAACCAACTCTTCTGTTTCACAATCTGTTACATTATAATCATGCTCTACATGCTGTTATTGCTGTTGGGGATAGATCCAGCTGGTACTTATTATCTCAACAGATTCATTGTATAATAGGAAACTTCATGTACTTGTATCAGCTGACTGTAACCTACTTTAAGAAGAGAAAAATATAGCCTATTTTATGGGATAGTTATCCACTAAAATGAAAGAATAAAAAATGTTCCGGAAAAAAGCAGCTGAGCGGGGTTTTTTGTGGTGATTTGTTTATTTGTTTGGGGTTCTTTAATTATTTTTTTATTAATCTGAGTTTTTCTCCTCACATATTCCTAAAATTTATTCAGGAATTTTATTATCATACTCTTTTTTTTTTTTTTAATTGTGAACTGATAATTGTTCAAATATATATCCAAGGAATAGATTTATGGAGTACTGTCTGCCAATTTTCAAGTGTCTTCAGTACATATTGTATGTCTCTTCATGTGCTCAGCTTGTGATGTATACATGGAAGCTGAGAATGTGTGCAGCTGCAAAATTCTCACACATAGGTTTAAAAAAAATACTGTAGTTCTGTTTCAAAGTAATGTGTATTAGCAGATTCATTCACAAGACTGAGAAAGCTTCCATCTTCAAACAATATCTTTCCTGTAGTCATCTTCTTAATGTTGGATGGTGTAATAATACATTTTCAACCCTCGAATATGAGGGTATTAAATAATTGAAGAGAAATTGTTCTTTTTTAAGAAGAAAGGACTTCTCAGACGACAAGTTTCGGTCATCCAAAACAGGGTTTAAACTAGTGCACCCATTCTTCAGAGATATCAGACATTTAAAATGGAAAACATTTGAGTTTCTTTTTCATTAGCGAAATTGTCTTTCTCTGCTTGTTCCTTTCTCCGTCTCCCTTCTCACCCCACAACGTGCAGCTTCAGTGTTACTTAAGCCAATTCAAACATCAGCTGCCTTTGAAATGGGCAGCCCCATCTTTGGCGAGCTGCTCCCACTTGTGTTAGCACAGACATTTGAAACGTCAGATACAGAAACTGATATGGCTGGAAACAACTTCAGGGGATAAAAATGTAGCTGGATCAGTTTCCCATAGTGAGTGGTGACACAGAAGACGAAAAAGTAACGTGGCCAGGAAGGGGAGCAGGGCAGAGCAGAATGATCCCACTTGGCAACTGCAGCCTTCACTCATCCTGTAATTCCTTATCATCCCAGCTTCTGTTACCTTTGTACGGCGCCGGCTGATTCCTTGGCTCTGTGGAAACGTGCAGCCCTGGCTGGCCCGGCCACCTCCTGCAATTTTCTGCCCTGTCTCCAGGCCCAGGCAGTCAGTGCAGCCAGGTTTGCAGGGAGATGTAGGGTTTCTGTCTGTATAACAGGGTCTGCTTGCTTCCAATGCTGCTGTAAAATGCTGCTTTAGATGATGCCACGCTCACACTGCAGCTAAGCCACTTATTACAATAGCTTTTTCTATAAATTATGTGACACAGCAAGTGGATCTTCAAAGGAGAGGATAATTTGGTGCTGGAGGCTTCAGAAAACTTAGCGTGATGTTTACTTTCTCCATTTAGACACTAAATGCAAATTCAGGTAATGTATTCTGGTATTAGTTTAGTTACTTTCCTCATGCTCTTTCCTTGTATTTTACTTAAACTCTCTGGTCTGCATATGACAACATATTTGTACTCCATGTACGTATTTTGCAAGAAAACCTCAGTGAATTTTTGTTTCCATCTATGGTGTTTGTTCCAGGCATAAACTGAAGCTACACTGTTGACACAAAGGCAAGTGGCTCAGCTTCCTTTCAGCAGAGAAGAATTCCTGATACCACTTATATAAGAATCTGAAGGGGGTAAGCAAATGGCTTATAAAAGTGACTCTCAGATCATTAAAACAAGATTCAGTCCCAACACAGATTGTGTAATGAAAATAATGCTAAATATAATTAAACCCTTTTGTCCCCCACAAACCAACCAAAATCCAACAATCTCAAACTCCAGTGATTCCTTGGTTTATCACAAAAAAAAAAAAAAAAAAAAAAAAAAAAAAAAAAAAAAAATAAAAATAAAAAAAAATATCCATTTCTAATTAAGTTTGTGATCCATGTGTTAAAATGATCAGGTTCATTTTTAACAGAGGAAATACATTGTAAAATACTCTTATTTTCCCCTTTGATTTAGAGATATTAAAGTGTGTTGATTGGAGAGTTTATAGATTTCTTGGAACTCTGAACTGTTCACAGCATAATTCAGTTTGCTGTTTCAGGTAGCTGGTTTCATTACAGTTAACTTCACTTTAGTTCTCAGAAGTTAAGAGTTAAAACCTGGTTTTCAAGGAAGTATAAGAACGCAGACAATCATAACATTCCTTATCGTGTCAAAACCCCAAGTTTTTATCAGTAAAGTGTTATGAGGAAAATAAGAAAATAAGATGTAGTCTAAGGAAATGGGGTTCTGTGAAGAGCATGCAGGCTATCTTTAGTGAAAACCCTCAAATGTGAAGGAGGACATTGGCATTCAAACTCATTCACTGCTCTGTGTCAGATTTTCTAAACTTCTTGATATTGCAAGAAGTTAACTCAGGTGAAACTAGATTTACTGTCAAACTGGACATATTAACCTAATGTGTCAGTACTATTTATCTTTACAGAATAGTTTATAGAGAGGGTCAACCTTGGGTCTGCAACGCTCAGTACTGTGCAGCAGCCGTGCCGCTTGCTTTGTGCCCCTGACTGAGAAGAGCTGTGTTTGGGCAGAGGTAGCAGGTAATGTTCTGTAGGTACCTGGCAATGGGGTCAATGGGGTCTTCATGGTGCCTGTCTGAAAGTGAGTATTTCTTGGGATGATTGCTAAGGTAAGTTTCTATCTCCTGAGATCATGGGTTTGTGTGTGTTGTAGCAGGTATTAAAGACACCTCTGCAAGCAGATTGAATACAAATGCAATAGTTCTTACTGCCCACCTATCCCCGCACAGAAAGCTCCACCTAAGTGCCTTCAAGTCCACGGTGGAGGATCTCCGTTTACTTTTGTTGGACCTAAGTAGATGCAGCTGGAGGATGTTGCTGTTGTTACTGCAGTTATGCTAGAGAGAGGCAGGTGATGACTAGATTCCGTATTTTGCAGAAATGCTATGGTGAGAATAGACTACTTTTCTAACACGTAACATAGTGGTTACCTGAACTAGGACAAAGGTGAAGAGAAATTTAACACTTTTAGCTGGGTTTGTGTACAGTTGAAAATTATGCTCCTTGACTAGGGCCTTTGAACTTTCAAAGGGTGAAGTTGCAATTGTTTTCTTGTGTCTCTATGTATCTAGACACCTATATATGTGTAAATGCATGTATGAGTTCCAAGTGTGATCTGAACAACTTCACAACACAACTTCTCATCTCCTCCACATGTTACAGGTAATTTTGTTCATCCCTAAGATGCTTTTTTTTCTCTTTATATAAATATAGCTACTTTTAGGCAAAATGAGGCTTTGTTTTGCCACAATACAAATGAACCACCACACACAAGCTCACTTTTAAGACCAGTTAATACAGTGTTAAAAATTCTTCTTGAAATATAAATCTTAGTAATTTTTGTAGTATAAACATAGAGCTAGAATTCAAGTCTGAAAATGATTTTATTTGGAAACAGTTCTGGCCCATTGCTTTCTATTGTTTTTGCCTATCCCTGGGGGAGGAGAGCGGCTTTTTGTGTTCAGAATTTGAAGCATAATGACATGTTTTAGGAATGTGATGATGATTTAGAAAGCTGGTTTATTTTTGTTTCCGTTTCTCTAAGGCTTTAGTCATTTTCTTTCCTCTAGCTGGTCTCCCTGTCAAACAGCTGCTTTGTGTTCAGCGTGCTGGTGGTGAGCAGTCTCCCCCGAGCGGTGACGCGCAGGAACTGCAGAGCAGCTGCCTGCAGGAGGAAGCAGGTACACGCCAGAAACTCACCCAGAGGACACTACGATCCCAGTATATTTTCAGGATGCGTATTCAAGGAGTGAATTGTTTTTTAGATTACTATTTATGCACCCTAAACCTTGCCTCTTTCTGCAAGCCTTCAAATACGCAATTAATATAGATTAGTCCTACGTTAAAAAGCTCACGGCTGTCAGCTGCTTTAAATAATACGGAGCATAGGGTACAGTGGCTAGTGCCATCTCTAGCCCCTTTTGCACTTTGTTCAAAACCCAAGTCGTGCAGTTTTGGATTATTGGTGTTATATATTATCTAACGGGGCAATAATATTACAAGTTCACAGGTTCACACCCTACACAGCGGTGGTTTCTATGTATTATGCAGTTTTACTACAAAATGATGATACAGCTAAACTCCAAATGGTTAACCAGGGAAACCAGGTTATTCAATATTACCATTATTGTTCACTGAGTAGTTGCCTGGATCTGCTCTTCATTCAGACACCTGATTCAAGTCCCAGTTTTCTATGATGTAAACTTCAATGGCTAACTTTTAGTTACCTGCACTCAGGATCCCTGTCCGCAAGAGGTCTTGCTCTTGGAGCTCAGTTCAGTTGTGCACACATCAGTATTTATTGGAGGTGACATAGGGAATCTCGTCTGGTCTCCAAAAAGGACATGGATCTGCAGTTAACATGTGTAGACTATACTTGGACACAAGGTAGGGGCAACTAAACTGAGTTCTAAAAATGTTTCTATCCAAAATAACTACCACAAATACCAGGTTTTCTGAAATTCTTTCTACCAGCCAAGAAACTTTCCTGACTGATTTTTTTTGTGATGTTTGTTCTGATATTCTAAACCAAGTGTTGATTTTAGAATACTGAAATACTGAACGTTACATTAGCTGAGCTTTGTTGTTATGGTATTGCAACACTACAAGTTCCATTGTTTCCACAGGCTTTACTGCCTAAATGTGTCCAAGGTGACCTAGAAACCTCTGATAACTGAGCTAAGTAACTGATCTGAACAGCCCTTGCTGTGGTGGAAGGAATGATTGACTGCAGGGAGGGATCTCTGAGACTGAGTTGACTGCATATACAGGCTATTAATATTGGGGTATATTTTCTTGAGTTACGCAAGCATAACATTCCATTGGAAAATGTATTTACAATGAAAAATGGCATAAGTGTCCTTATGCTGTCATGAATCAGCATTGACTGGTAGTGATTTAACTTGGATTTCTCTTTTGAAAAAAGATCTCTAGCATGAAACTGCCAAATGCTTATTATTTAGTATTTATTGTGTGGCAGCATCCAAAAGATCTAATTGAGAATGGACTCCTTTGTAGCTTCTATTGTTATAAAAATATATACCTAAAAAGAATATGCTTGACTGAAAGGGAATTTAATATTAAGTTCTGGATTTAAACACACGTTAGTGGGCAGAGGCATAAACTCATCTGAGTAGGAGGTAGTCCAGTGTTCAAGGGCTAAGCTGACATTAGTGCCTTAGTGCCTATCAGGGTGTGCTTTTTAAATCAATCTGCTGATGATCCCCACCTAATGTACTCCAGGTTTGCATTGTGGAGCAGACTCAAAGTTAATGAATTGGGTTCCTCTTGGGTGAAACACTGGCAACAATATTCCAGGTGCCACCTAATGTTCACCAGCCACAACTGGGAATTCTGTTCATGGAGAAGGTGAGAGCTAGTCCAAAGAGAATGAACGGACAAACCCTAACATGACTGATGTGGTGGTCGGGTCTTCATGATCAAGTAATTTTCATTATAAATCTGCTCCTATTTGTCGACAGTGCGTCCTGCTGCATGCTGTCGTGCTCCACTGGTAGGGTGCAACTTCACACGTCATCATTGACAGAAAATTACAGCAGGGCTTGGTAAGACGTGAACTCACCTGAAACTAGTTTTGGATAAGTAGCCTGAAGCTTGAAGTTCGAGTGGAAGGCAGGGAGGTATAGTGAGTGGGAGGGGGAACCCTTTCCAAATCCTCTTTTCTAATTCAGCAGTGCCTACTTGTCCCAAATGAAGGCAATATTCTTGGTTCAAGTACTGTACACAAGCCAGGCAGAACCTTTCCCTCAGTCAGCTAAAAGAAGTTTATAAATAACTAAAATAATGTCTACATGAAAAAAGCCAACTCTTCCTTCTGAAGTAGAGCAATATATTTTCAGGAAAAAATGTGTCTGTAGTTAATCAGTAGCCTCTGCTGTTTCCACAAGCAAATTAGACATTGATTTTTGGGGTGAAAGATCTAATATATACGTCCAACATTAAATTAGTGACATTCCAATCCTGACTGTATTTTTACTTGATTCCAGCAAATTTATTTGCACATGGATGATGTTCTGTGACACAATTACAATGTATTAATAGTATCTTCTGCGTTACTAGAAAGAATGTCATTAGTGTAATAGGAAATTGTAGTTATGACTGAAAGCATACAACTAATATGGGTTTAGTTATATTAAAAATTAATATCTGGGAGATGTGTTACACTTTTTTGTTAAAGTTTAATCTTGTATCAAAAATAAAAGTAATAGTACAGGACATTCCATGGTTTTGCAGCGTAAATTTTCTGCTCACAAGACAATTATTAAAAAGATGATGACTTATTTTTTGTTTCTTCTTGGCTAATAGTTGTTAGTGACATAATATAACAATGTTAAGGACACATACCTCCAAGGTATGGTAAAATTTTCTACAGTGTTTCAGTATATTTCCACAGATGCCTGAAATGAAGGACCAACATGCTGCGATTCTAGAAAAATAAGAATGAAAACTTACAAGGGTGGCTGCTGTCAAATCCTGCTATAACAGTGACAATGAGATAAAATGTTAGATATCTGTATTTGCTGTGAAATCTAGCTCTCGGACCATAAATAGATGACAGGGAGCAGCAGTACTCTGTTGGTATGTGATTAGGCAAGTCAACAATTATTCACTGTACCTAAATGCTGCTGCTATTCTGTGGTCCCTGGACCTACTTAGAGTACACCCAGAGTCATTCTCAATCCTTCTATGCTTGCAAAATCAGTAGAGACCAGCTACATGCACTTGAGTTCTCCCACATAATATGAAAATACAGTAATGGTAGGCACAGTTCCTTTTATGTGCTACTAGTAAGACTGGCAGTGTAGAGCACTCTCTGCTTTATAGACATCTCCATAAGGAAATCTTTTAAGTATCCAGTAGCATCAACTCAAGCATCTTTAATCTGTGAATCCTGTTCAACCATTAAGTTCCATAATCCACCTCCTCTTCAGTACGTATCCTTACAGTTGAAGTGAAGGAGTTCTCACCACTACCAGCTGTTGATAGCTAAATTAACCAGCTAATAACACTGTTCTCTCTGCCTTAACTGAGGAGAAGAAGGATAATTTGGTGTGTGATTTACAATGTCTCACTTAAATGCTCTGAATTGCTCAAGGAAGGCTCTTTTTTCTCTTGACTACAGAAAGGCTTTAGATCAGCTAAGTTAAGTATTTCGTTTTAGTAATAAGAACTATTTTCTGTGCTGATAATGCCTCATTCATGTTAATTATTTCAGATATCTGTTAATTAATTTCATATTTTTGAATACACATACATTTTTTTCTCTTTATTTCCAGTAGCTCCTCCCCCATATGGAAAGATTATTCCTCTAATACCACCAGAGAAAGCTGATCTTCACTGACTGAGCCCGAGCAACACTGGAACATGAGGAGAACAAACCAGGAAAGTACAAGGATGGGAAAATGGGGCAGCTAAAACTTCTGCTGTTGTTGAGATTCACTAGAATCTGGTGGGGGGCAATGGAAGGGAGAATTGTAAGTAGTTGTAGCTATGAAAAAAGAAGATTGTTAGGTAGCTTTATTTTAACATCAGCTGATTTTAAGCCGTTTAGTCTTTCCAACTGTTAACAATCAAATTTAGTCAGAAGCAGCTGTGAATTACAGAAGCTCCAAAGTCCTGTTTGTTATGTCAAAAGGAAGAAGTTAGAAATGTTCTGAAGAAAAGGTAACCTTTACCACCCACAATGTAGAGAAATCATTTTTTTCCAGTTACAGGAAATTATTTGTAAGGGAACATGAGACTTAGAGAAAATAGGTACTTGCAAGGAGTTAATAAAAGGCCACTGGAACAAGGTGCAGAGCTAGATTAGGTGCCTTTGAATCTGACAGAAAAGCTCAACACACAATGTGATTGTTAACATGACAGCTGAGGAGTTACGTTAAATGATTAGGGAAACAGGTAAGGTGTGCATTTACAAGGAGTGAGTAAAAGAACCGCGCTTTTACTATCAAACAATGCTGAATGTAAGTGTTCCTACTTGCACTTCTGGCAGGAGGTGGCCAGGTATCTGTACAGACTGCCTGGCCCTGCCAAGGACAGTGTGGTCAATGGTATGGAAAGGTTATTTGTGGACTGGAAAATCTAATCGAAAGGCCAGAATTATATTACGTTCAAGCTAAATATAGCATTGCAAAAATTTTTAAGACTTTCACACAGGCCAAAAAAACAGACTAAATCAAACAATATACCTCATGCTTGATGCTACAGGAAAAACATATTGCCAGCAATAAGGTAGGTAGAGATGTTTTTTGCACTGGAGGGAAAAAAGACCACAAAAAACTTGCTGTGATACTGTGTTTATTTCCTTGAGATAAACTCACCAGAGAATGTTACAACTAAATAAGTGATTGCGCATAGCAATTTTTCTGTCGTGCCATGTGTTACCTGTTTTTCAGATGCAATGATCTTTGACAGGGGGACAGAGTCTGCTGAGACTGAATGTAGTAAATTGGACAAGAGCAGAGGTTGAGACATGAGGTTGCTAGAGCCAATTATCTCCAATATAACAGGTTATTGGGAAATGGTGTCAGAACAATTAAGGTTATGCTAGAAAATACAAGAGAATCACCCCGATCCACATTTAACATTGTTAAATTGTAGAGTAATGTTAACGAAGCATAAGTTGTTATGTGCTGTTAAGTTGGTTGCTACTTAGGAGGATATCTGTTGGGATTTGCAGGCATGTGAGGACCCAGATAAGGAAAAAACATCCCCTGACCCCCCCTACCCTGTAAACCTAATAAAGCTTGGCATGACTTAGTATGCAGGGAATTCCACCTATTTTATGAAAATAATGATGTGAATGAATCTACGCTGTTCAATGATGTACTGCGCAATTGCCAGGACAGTTGTAGAGAGACAACCTCCAATAATTACAAAAGTTTGCATCCCCAGGTTAGAAATATCAGTATTTTTACCGACCCCCCCACCTCCTCCTC
>NW_015090774.1:4026637-4088260 GCF_001431845.1 Calidris pugnax | reverse complement strand
CCCCCCAACGAAAGAGGTAAGAATAGAAGGTTATGAGTCTTCTATTTACTTGAGAAAGTAGCAGTTACTGCAGAGGCTGTGGCTGCACCCCCATCCCCTCTGCAGCCAGACTGGATCTGGAAAGACAAACCTGCTCTGAGTAAACTGCAAAGATGCCTGTGTGGTTTCAGGAAGCGTCATGTCCGCGTTAAGGTGGCTGTCGCTGTGCTACCTAGCCATCATGACAAAGCTAATTAGTCTGGGATCATGCTGTGAGGATGTTACTGCATTGCTTCTGATGGCAGGCCTGGTTCAGGGATGCATGCACTGCTCTGTTTTGTGCACTGCAGACATGCCTTGTGTATAACTGCTGGGAAAGAAAGGCCAGGGCTGTCACAAGAAATAACCTTCAAAGTCGTATGACTTTGGCATCCCAAATAGCTACATGCTTTGGAGAAATAAGCAATGCTTATTGAACTTGAGATGGGAGGGAAAGAAATGGGTCAGACTTGGGCATTTTGCCTGAAAGGGCATCACCTTTGTCCAGGTAGTGTCGACAGGGGCAGATTAGAGCCAATTCTGTTACTGAACCAGAGAATGTTGCAGCCAAGGTCTGGGGGAGCCATCCCTGCTGCGACAGCTGAGCCTGCTGTACATTTGTATTTTGAGATGGTATGTAAAAAGCACTTGTCTCTCTTGGATAATTCAAAAACTCCTGTGTAAGGACCAATGAATGAAGGGTCACATTCAGCAGGAATTAATTTAACCTCAATCAATGGTCTCGCTATGATGTAGTTTTGGACCAGTGAGATTATCTATCAGAACTGCAACCTTTTAGATTTGAGAAGTGTTTAGCCTTATAGTTTTTTATCTTTCTTCTAATGCCATCTTTGGAATGGCTGCATATATCCATTTTTTTCTGTTTTCATCTGTATATGGGCCTGCAATTATCTCAACGCTATTAACATATTTTACTTTGGCTTTTTGGGCCATATATTTAAAGAAGTATCATAGAATCATAGAATCGTCTAGGTTGGAAGGGACCTTAAAGATCCAACCATCAACTTAACTCTGACAAAAAAAATAAATAAGAAAAAAACCAAACCACTAAACCGTATTCCTGAGGACCATGTCAACCTGTCTTTTGAACACCTCCAGGGATGGTGCCTCAACCACTTCCCTGGGCAGCCTATTCCAATGCTTAATAACCCTTTCCATGAATAAATCTTTCCTAATATCCAATCTAAACCTCCCCTGGCGCAACTTGAGGTGGTACTGAAATGTGAGATAGCATCATAAAGAGAAACTCCCAAAATATTACCTGCAATGGGTTTGTGTATGGTACGAAATAACTTTCTCTACAGTCGGAAGAGATTACTTTACTGTACCTACAGTTTTGGGGCAAAACCACATCTGTAATTTGAAGGTATTTTATTTTTAGCTGAGTGTCACACTTTCTAGAAATGTGTTAGAGAAAGGTCACTGAAGCCACTGTGCAATTTCAAAGAGAGGTTCTTTTTCCAATGCATTTCTGAGGAGACAGTGAAATAAATGTTTGCAATCCAGCTTGGTAATTCTAAGCACCACTGTATTACTCATCAAAATGTTCAGTTGTGTAAGGCCTCTATAACAGCGTGTGTTATTGCAAGGCAGTTTATAGAGCAAACAATAGCTAGTGTCAATGTACAGTACTGCGCACTAAATCAATGAAAGGGGCTTTTGACTTCAGGTTTGTACAGGTTCACAAAAGAATTTGTTCACTTCAGTCTAGCAGTTGGCTGTGAGACGTGTTAGCCTCCTGGTGAATGCATCCTCATTTCTTTGTTCTAGGACCTGTAGATGCCTTGCTGACGGGGAATGCTATTGATTAAAATAACTGCATGGTTTTTTTCTTTTTTCTATTTTTTTTTATTTCCTTTCCTTCCTTCTTTAAGCATTGTAGGGGTAAGTTACTGACCTGGTGTCCCCACTGGAAACCTTCAAATAATTCCAATGTGCTTTATGAGGAAGTACAGTTCATTCAACATATGACACCCTGTTCATTTATCTAATATTTTGTTGTAATGAGAGAGGATGAAAAGCATTATTCGGTACTGAAAACTTGTAGAACTTTTAGCAGGATAAATTTAAACTCAAGTTACTTTACTTGGTTTTACTTTACTTGCTATTACTTGGGTAATAGCAAATTTGGTACTGATCTCCCCAAAAGTCTCTTCTTCCTATTAAAAACAGTGCAAAATGTGGGGGGGAAATAAAACCCTTGCAAAATATAATCCCACCTCAAAGTCACTTTAAAAATTATTCTTGTGAGTATCTCTCTCTTGCCTATGCACTCATGTGCAAAGATGACCACAAAAGACAGTTAAAGGGATTAAATAATGATTTTGTCATGATGTAGCATTTAAATCTTGTTTCTTCTGTGCCTGCTGTGTTTCTGCCCCTTTCTTCGGCCCCCTTTCCTAACAAGTTTGTGGCTTTGCATCATGCCAGCTCTACCAGCTGCAGACGGGATGCAAACACCCAAACTCCCTCCCTGCGGGGAGGCAGAAGATGGGTGTTGCTATGAAGCCATCCCAAATACCATATTGCTGCAGGGAGCGAGTTGCTGGTATTTAGAGAAGGGGTGATGAGCAGGTTGGTGCAAGAGGGCATTATGCCATGAGCAGCACAAGGAAGAAACAAAGGAAGGAATCAGAGAAATTTTGAATTAGTGAAATTTGCCCAGGAGAGGTGTTGTCACCAAACTACCTTACAGCGGGGCAGGCTGACTGGGTTGCGGTGAAAAACGGAGCTGATGCCACCATGTCACCCACATTTATATTTGTGGAAAAAGAATGAAAGTTGCTCACATTTTTTTTACCCATTGTTTTCCTTCCCTGGCAGTCAGTCCCAGGCACCACAATGTAAGAAAAAATTGACCCAGGGAAGCATCAGTTCCTGAGGTGGATGCCACAGCAGTGACACAGCAGGAGACCCGCCAAGCGCTCGGCGAAGACCTGAGGGAACCAAGGTGCTGCCTCGACGCCTGCCAGGGCCTTCCCCGCTCCAGGGGCAGCAACACTGGAGCCGGTACCTATCTCTCCCACCTGTGGAGGTACTTCAGGCACAGTCAGTTTGCTATCAGGTGAGACACAGGGCTATGCCTCTCTCTCCAAAACCTGCAGGGCTGGGAGCTGCCTGCCCCGTGCCACCCTGGCCTTCCCCCCGCCTCTGCCCGACCTCCGCCTGGCATTCTCTGCAGCCGAGGGTAACAACCTGTCGCTCCACTGAAGGGGCAGGCTATTGTGTTTGGATGGATTTTTGTTAAAAAGCATCTTTTGGGAGGGTTTGCTGGTGTGCTGTAGATTATGCTGTGCCGTTGCTAGGTGGCAATGTGTCTTCAGGAAAGGCAAGCGGCAGCGGTGCAGGGAAGGGTCCTTAGCTGGGCCTCAGCAGCGGCCTCCCCCCACCCTCAGAGACCTCTGAGGTAACAGCCTCCCCACCGCTTGCGTCGTGGTGGTGTGGTATTTGGATCAAAACCTACATATATATATATTTATAATTTTTTTTTTTAACTGTTCATAGCAGTTTTTATTATATAACCGATTGATTGGAGGAGAGGGGGCAGGGGCTGTGCCCAAATATCTGCTCTGCCTTAATTTAAGACACCGGCCATAATACGGGTGTAGATGGCAAGTGCCTCAGCAGCCAGGCTGCCTCAGAGCTGCCCCACTGCTGCCCCAGCCTCTGAGCCTGTCAGGGTGGTTGGGAGCTAATAGGAAGAGGTTTGCTGGCAAGCTTCAGTATAAAATCTTATACAGTTTAAGACTATTGGCAGGGATAGGCAACTGCTTCAGAGGCTGCTGACAATTCTTGGGTTTTGTGTGTTTTTTTACTTTAATTGCAATAGGAACATGCTGCAGCATGTGAATCAAAGATGTGTTGAAATCTGCCTGCAACCTTTGCATGCTCAAGAGTGCATTACCTTCAGAGTGCCTTTCATTCTGGTTCTCCTCCTCATTGTAAGACCTTGTGTTACTTGGCTGAACATAAATTAAATTACTCTCTGCTAATTGATGTGCTGGAGGTAGCTTTTACTCAAGAGCAAGACACAGTCCTGGGTTCACAAAGCTGTGCTCTGTATAAACAAATGCTGTTTGTTTTAGATGGTATAATGTGTTCTAACTGTATTTGTTCTGAGAAAGATGTGCCAAGGATACATCCAGTATTTTTTTTTTAAACTGGTATTTGGGGGTGGAAAGGAAAATTCTTTTCATCCATCTGATCCCGGTTGTTATTTACTCAGAAATTACAATTATTTTAAAGAGAATTAATTATGAGCCAGTCATAGAATTCTAGTTCAGTGCAGCTGGCAGGCAACGACTGATTCAGAAGTAGTAATTATTACAGGTTTGGAAAGAGAACTGAAATGACCCAGATGGTGAGCCCAATTAAACTGATCCAAAAGTCACCAGAAGTAGTGCTAATTCTCTGTTTCCACTGGGTAGAGCAGTGAGTGCATAAAGACCTGCGATAGCAGGGGACAGGTGCTGTTGAATCAGGTTGAGGCACTGGCGAGCTGTACCATAACGGCATCCTGTCATAGGCCAGCTGGATAGACTTCTGAAGCACAGGGGCCTTGGTAGTGAAAAGTGGAGAGGTTAAAACAGAGGTTCTGAATGAAATAGACACCCTCTGCCAGTTGCTGGCTGGGTGGTTTTTGGCCCATACACAGTAAAGGGATGAAACAAACTAGACAATAATCCGAGAAGCAGAATGAGGGCAGAAAGAGCCCCATTCAGAGTTGAAGCTTTCTGGAAAATAATCAGGACAGAGTTTAAGCAGTGTTTTGTTTTCTATTGTATCTGCAAGCATTATATTCCAACAAAACCCAAGATTGTCTGGCAGTAGTCTTATATGTGATTAGATTTGGAGCACTTAATGTACTCTGGCAGTAAAAGCTGTACAAATGTGTTAGTGGAAGCTGTTTCTCTATGATAAAAAGAAACACGTGACAGACATGTTTGAAAGAAGTGAGGAAAATAGTGAACAAGTACCTTGATATGAAAATGTATTCATTACTGCTAAACCTGGTACTGTTGAGGGATTAGGATAACAGGTGAAAAAGAATGCAGGAAGGACCCTTAACATTGAGAAAATATGAGGGAAGGATCACAGGTGCTGTATGCTTTCTTTAAGGTAAAGAATGACATTAAGAAAGCTTTTAAAGTTGGGCAAGTTGTTTCCAAAAACTTGGGCTCTCATGGGCAAGAGCTGTAGTAGACAATGTACCAGTCAGGTGGCTGTGAGGTTGCAGTGAAGAATTGGTGTAATGTGTATTCCATAAGTTTATACATAATGATTTGGTGACAAAGAAAGGTCCAAATACTTGAGTGCCTGCTGGAGGGGTATGTAGATTCAGCCTATGGTCTCTTCTTAGCTCTGCTAAATTACATAATGGAGACAGTGAAGTGTGGTTCATAATCTTTAATGTTTTGTTTAAATTTCTGGGTCAACAGAGAATTGCAGATGTATATGGAGGCAACTAAGGCAAATCAGACCAAACTTTGGTATGCTTTGGGGTCCTGGGCATAAAGACAAGACTAGGAAGTACTTATAATAGAAAATAAAGGCTATGAACAGCACGAGCGTCTGGAGATGTGGCCGTTGTCATGAGTTTGTGATTCCAGACAGTTCCATATTCTAAAGTTACAGTTTTTGCATTTTCTAGAAGGAAACAAGATAGGAGATCTGAAATAGCTGATCTGACCAAGGGGTAGGCAACAGACAAAGCAGTTTTAATTTGTGGAATTAATTATCTTAATATTACTTGATAACTATGATGCCCATGTGATGGGGAGATCACAAAAAAATGAAAGGAGCCACAAAGACATCTTAAACATTGCTATTAAGCTTACATATATATGTATATTTCTGGCATTCTGAATTACATACAAGCTGGTAGTTAATTGTTGTTGTATTTGCATGGGAAGGTAAGGCACAGTGAACTGTCCCACGAGGAGTTTCCGGAACAAGCTGCTGAATGTGTTTGATTTCTTATGCTAGAAGTCTGACACTGAATGAAGCTGGTCTCTCCTTGCCTTGAATTTCTAAATTCTACAGTGTGCACAAGACAGACACATATGTAACTGATAAAAGTATCATGCTAGTCAGTCCTCTTTCAGGAAGACTAAATTCCAACATAATAATGGCTCTTTAGAAAAGCTTCATGTGATTTAGATGAGGCTGTCCAATGATTTGCAATATACTTATTATATTTTAAACAATGAAATTGGACAGTCTTTCTTCAAATAAACTAATCTTATCCTTGTCCTCTATACTTACTTCTGTAGAGCTTAGAAAATCAGCAGTTGCACTGTGCTGTTAATTCCATTTATTTTTAAATATATTTTACATTATAAATATTAAAAAAGGGTCATTACCTGAAAAGTCAAAGTTAACTGATCTTTGTTGACAGGCTCTAATGACTTAAATTAGAATCTTGTCTGCAGCACTCCCCTTGGAATGAAAGCAGTTATGAAAGCATATTCGTAAGTTTGCCTAGCCGCTCTACAAATATTTTAGAAAATAAGGTCTTCGCTCCAAGAAATATCAGTTAAACAGATACTGAGCTGGCAAAGACAACAAATCAAATGGAAGAGATAGGGAAGGCCGTTAAGAGAAAGGATTAAGTTATTCATCTCTGAATGGCGTTTCCATTACTGTGAAACTACTTGGAATGAAATGGGCAAATAACTTGGAAGAAAAAATAGGTGCAGTGTGGTAGCATCATTTGCTTAGGTCATTATGAGATGACTTTCATTTGGAGGAAGGGTGAAGAAGAGTTGGAAAGGAATTTTAATCAGTGTTAGTAGCAAAAAAGAAAGGACGGGATTTGATTCATGCAGAGGAGCACAACCTGGGCAACAGGCGCTTACACAGCAAGGCAGACTGGGAGTTAATTTATTTAAATGTTGCTTTCTTCCTCTTTCCAACCAGGCTGTTTGCAGAGTGCCACGTACAGCCTTGCAAAATCTCACTCTCCGCTGGTTAGTGAGATTGGCAGCCCCCTGCTCTGTTCTGAACTGTGTTTGGGGGAAAGAGGAGAAAGTTCATAGAAGTACAAAGGAGGCGGAGGGCAGCCTGAGGCAGGCAACTCCATCACAAGACTGCTTTTGATCAAATTGCATTATCACTGGTGACCTAAGCATGGAGCATGGATTTGCACAGGGTGGTTTGAAGATTATAGTGAGTGTTATGGGTAGTGGGAGAACGAAACACCAGCAAAGGGAACTTGATTGGAGTGTTGCTGGAAATAATACACTGGTTGGTGCTATGTTCTTTTCTCTTCCCTGAGCCCTTGTAAAAGAAAATAGTTTGGCTTCAATTACAACAAGGAGTTTTTCATAAAAATGAACCAGGCAATGGTTTTGGAAAGATGTGTAACCTTCCCAGCCTGAAAAAGCTGCACCCTGGTATCTTCTGTTGTTGCAAGGAAGAAAGATATCCTGTGGGGATAAAGCCAGGGATTACTTAAGAAATCTGGTATTCCTTCAAGAAACCCCAGTGTTCTTGATATTGGGAAAGATGATCTTACTGCTATTTTTTCACTGTTTAGAAAAACTGGGAGGGCTGGTTTTTGGTTTACATGTTTTTTGAAGTGGTGTGGATCCTGTTACACCGAGGATGGAAAGGTGTTTGATTTCCCCAGCTCTCCTTGTCATTCCCTGGTTTTTGAATCACTCCTGTACCTTTATGCTATTCAAGTGCGTATACCTGTTAAAAAGGTTGAGACAGAAATATATCAATTTCTCACTGGGAAGCAGGTATCCGGGTACCAAAGAGGCACAGTAGTTTCAGGATATGATGGAATGAGCTTTGAGGCAGAGGTGCAATTTTTGCTTTTCCTCGCCCCCTACATTAACCATGTTAGAGGAAGCTTACAAAATTGCTCAATATGGTTTATTGCTCCTTTGTAATATTTCCAGTTTGGTTTATTGCTCTTCTGTACTATTTCAGAACCCTCCGATGCTGTGAGGTTCTGTTATGTTCAGAGACACTGCTGTTCTGAGCTAAAGACATTTATTTTTTTTAAAGAATTAATGGTGTAAATTGAGTCTAACTGTCAAGTAAAGCAGTCAGCAGATCTTGCTGGCTCTGTGAGCTGGGTGGGAGAGCCAGGCCACAACAGATATGACAGAGGTAAAGGAGAAGGGCAATAGATAGTTGGTTGTTTGCTGCATGAATTAGACAGGACAGAGATAAACAGTGAATTTCAGAGAGAATATTTGGTACTGTCAGCCTAAGGAAAAAAAAAAAGCCCCACAAAACAAAAACATAAAAAAAAGATGATCTAGATCATAGTCCAGATATGCACACTTGCCATCACAGAGCATCCACGTGACCCCTTTCTGCAGTTTAGAGAGAGCTTGTGGTAAGAACCGGTTGCTTCCTTTTAGGACTTGGACCCAAGTCCTGGTGTCTCTCTGTTATGCTCTCTATTGTACTGTAAGTAGTTGAACTTTGATTTTAAGTTTTTTAGCCTTTTTTGTTTAACTGCTGTCTTTCCTTTTATATTTTTCCTTATCAGCTGAACAGCCTGTTCTTGCTAAGTTCAAAATAGTTATATAGCAAGTTGTGAATTTGTACATCGCTAGTAAACAGAAACAGTATTGAAAGAAGTGCATGATAAAATGGTAAAGTGAATGCAGTAATGTACATCTGTATCTGTAAATTCTATGTGCTACAGTGAAGCAGCATTGTCAAACAGTATAATATGTTATCTATAAATATAGAGATAGGATTGTTCAAATCATCCAAAACTAGCCAAGCAGGGACTTTCATTCCCATGACTGCACTATACTGATGGTCCCTTGGAGGTTGTTTCCAGCCTACAAGTCAGTATAATTTCTTGCATATTCCGATTCTAAACACTCTTTTTGTGCAGCAAATGTCCTGCTCTGTAATACTGTCTTCACTAATGCTAATCTAAAATTGTAATACAAACATTGTAGCAGGACAGACTTGTATATCCCAGACATACAAAACTGTGTTTGAGTACTGTGTTCAGCATTTGCTTAGGGTATCATTAAGGTACTTCAACTGGGTAATATATACGATGGACGGAAATACCATTAAGGTACTTCAACTGGGTAATATATACAATGGACAGAAATACCACATTAATATTCATAGTGTTGGGAAGGAACAGAACGCCTCTTTATTTGCATATTTAGGCCAACTTTATGATGGGTCTTCAAAACAGGCATCTCAATGTAGTGTGAAGAAGGTGAAAGCTGTCTTTCCAGTTTATATAGTCTTGTTTACATACAGATGGGACAGGTAGTGGTTGTACATGTTATACTGATGGACTTGGTTTAGGAAACCTAGTTAATGTAACAAGTTATTTCAAGGGCATTGCCCATCTTGCCATCTGCAGAAGCACCAAACTTCTGTCATTACGGTGCTAAAAGGCAATTTGTCAAGAATATAAATATCTGCACTGCAGGCAAAATTGTGACTGGAAGTGGAGAATGCTGAGCCCATGCTCGGTTACTTCAGGGCTTTGCTGCTACTTTCTCTAAATAGTGCTTCTGTTCCTAATCTTTGTTGCTCTCCAGTGGTTCTTCCATAATGTGCACATACTTGATCAAGTTGGATACCAAGCACCTAAGCACTGTGACTTTCATTTCTGTAATTGCTAAAAGAACAAATCACTCCAAATTTCCCATTAAAAATATTTACCTTTAGTTCTATCTGTCCATCTGCAAGTCCAGTTTAATTAACTGCTACTAAAGACACATTAATAATAAACCTGAAAATCTCTCCTTTTCCTTCCTATTGGTATGCTTGCCTGCTTTGGAAGTTCTTGATCTGTGCATTGGAGTGAGACGTATATTTAATGTTTGCTCCCATTTTCAAGCAACTTCAGGGCTCCCAACATTTTCAGTGTCCAATATATATTACTTATGTATATGTGCTGTAAAGCCTTTTAAGCTCCTGTCTTCCTCCTGATCTGTAATCAGGTTGCTCTAATTTTTTTTAATCTATTGTGACACCATAAAAGAATATTAGATTATAGTAGTATAATGTCATACATAATAACATGAAAACATGTAAAATCTGGAGCTTGACTTAGCCAATATACTCACATCTTCAAACCCAAACTTGATTTCTTTTCAGGAGGCTGCTTCAATGATTAAAACATTTTGAATACTTCCATAAGAAAATGCGAATATCTTTTTTTAAAAGCAGAATTTTCAAAAGATTCACATCTTTGCAAATCAGACAACTTGCATTCTGGAGCAGTAGATGAATAGATTAGGTTCTTGCTAAAAATAATTTAATAATTTGGACTGGCAAACACTGAATCAGATGGCATTTTAAAAGTCTTAAATAAGTCAGTATACTGTTTCCTGTGTCAGACCTTGTGTTTGTTTTCTTCTTCTGTCTTTTCTCTGTTCCCAGTTAAAATCTCCAGAACCACTAAAGCTCAGACGTATAGAATAATTTTAGTGAGATAGCAGATCTCAAGTCTGAGACTAGAGCAGAGCCTGAATGATCCCTGCATTTTGATGACAGTTGCTTGCCTTTCTCTGTGCTCTGCTAATTAATCAACCTCTGAATTGTGGCAAAAACGTAGGCATAAAACTACATGTGTATGTGAAAAAGAAGACAATGACAATTTTATTGTTAGGAATTGGTTTGAAAGTTGTCATTTTCAGGTTTAGATAAAAAAAAAAAGCCCCTGTTACCTACCATATATTCAAAATAGGTATTCTTAATCTTTACAAGTTCTCTCAGGATAGATTTACGTTGTATGGAGTCTTCTTGCACATCCTGAAAAAATAATCATTATATCTTCTTTCCAGTGTAGGTTTTACCCATTTACAGCCATCCTGTGACAGCTGTTATAGGTTCCCAGAGATTCATTCTCAGATTTCTTTTTATTTTTGCTTTGCTATCACTAACCATTTATACTGCCTGCCTTTGACTTTTTTTTTCTGAGCAGTGAAAAACATTGATAGCTTCATACAGTCAGAAAAACCCAGGAGACCCCTGTAAAGAGTATCCAAAGTGACACTCCTTCAAGTACATGTGTGTATATATGTATTATGTATGTATAATATACACATTTAAGTGCACGCCCAAATTTTAAAACTAGGCAATCCTAGGATGACCAAACCTGAAAAAAAAAAAAAAAAAAAAAGGGAAAAAAATACTGGGTAAAATACCAAACACTCCAACAAAAAGACTGTACAACAAAACCTGACCTTATTTAACATTGTTGGCTAAAAGAAGTATTGCAATAGTCTATGGGGAGCATCAGCCCTCTGAAAAGAGACTAGGGTTTCAGAAGCTGCAGCGGATGGCAAAACATTTCAATTGGCAGGCAAGAGTAAAGCAGGGCACAGCTGGATGTTAGGTGAAAGCTGGCCTCTCAACATTGGAGGTCATTCAGACTTTTGCACATTCCTTGTGTAGGAATGACATCACTTTCTACATAAGTTTTGGGAAAGAGTTCCTGTAATGGTTAAATGGTCCAGAGAATAGAGCTGGCCATTTGGGATTGAGATAGCAGATTTTTTTTGGTTCAGTGACTGAAATGAGAAAAAAAGTAGGGCAGGTACTGTCTCACAACAGCTTAACACCAACATTTTTTCCCCTTGGTGAAAAATGACAAAAACCCAGACTGATTCACTTTCTCTTAGAAAATGATTCTGACTGTTCTGATTAAACTTATCCAACTTTGAAAGGGGAAACTGATTTTTTTTTTTGCAATCTTAAAACAGATTTCTTTTTAAATGATATTAAGTACTTCTTGGCTATAAAGATATACTAAGCTTGACTAGAATTCACAAGGGCAAACAGTTTAAACTCCTCTCAGTTCTGTTATAGAAATGTAGAATTATCAAGTTTCAGTGCTGCTTTTCAAGGCAATAATGAGATACCAGACATCAGCTGAAGAAGCTGGAAGAAATTATAGCATCAGACAAAGACCATTTAAAAACTACCTGTTTGGCCTGCCTGTTTTGGCCTGCCTGCTGCTGTCATGGCAAATCCTCTGTTGCTTCAGTGAACTCCCCTCAGATGGCTGTGTGCCCTGGTGAAATACCCATTAAAATCAAGGAGGATTCCCCAGAGTCTCAGGAGTTTGCAAATGTATTATTGACTAAACTATCCCTCTAAGGCAGGTATGGCTAAAAAATAGATTGGTCTCTGAAAGCACCATATGCAAAAGGTCTCAATTCATGTTTTCACCTTATTAAGTAAGGAATGTAATCCAGAATGAGAGACAGCAGGAAAAAATAGTCATGATGGAAAGTTAAAATGTTGTGTCATGCTTCCTATTAGTGTGAGTTAGCTCTTTTTGGAACTGCGGGTTTGCTCTTAATTTCTTATGCAGTCTTTTTCTGCATCAGACAAGAAGAGATGCCAAATCTTTAGTTGACATTGGGATGAAAATGATTGATGATCCTTAATAATAGCAGGATGATTGAAAGGATGAATATTAATGCTGTAAAAATAAGACCAAAGTGTTTGCTCCTGTGACAGGTGAGCTGATATTTCTGTTCAGCAGAAAAAAGAGGGTGAGTAAATGGTTAAAGTTAATGGGATGGGAAAGCTATGTAGAGGTCTGTACAAAATGGCTGCCCGAAACCTTAACTCTTAATTAGCTCCTATACTAGTTCAGCAACCACAGCCGTGTTTAGTGTGACCTCACTGGTGTGGCATCTGGGCAATTATCTTTGGGATAATGAGCCCCTTCATCCATAGCAGAACAACATCTCACTTGGCTTGCAAAGGATCAGAGCCAATCTGCGGCTCATCAGGGTGCCTGCCATCCCCTTTGTATCACACCTTATTTCAAAACTAACCTTTCACATCCTACATTAATTGTTTTTAGATTAAAAATTAATGAATCATTTTTAACAGCAATGGGGAGGGGTAATAAGCACAAAGTATCATCCAAGCAGTAATTTGGATCTTAAATATTCCTGTCTGAGTTATGAAAAGAAAGAGAAACAACATTCCAGATCACTGGTTACAAATGATCGTAATCTTTTTCATCTATGAAGAACTGTAATTAACAAAAAGTATGGTCCTTCTTCCTCAACAATACAGTTTTAATGACAATAATTCTTACTAACTATTCAAATAATGTACAAAAATTACAGAAACAGCCACCAAAAAACTGTAACTTTTTTTTTCTTTTTGTATTCTACACCATTGTGTGGAGCAAAGCTTTTAAAAGATTTGAACCTTCACACAGGTTTTTTTCTTCTTTCAGTTCATTCTTAAAGGGTAATGTGAAGACTTGCTTGATTCTACTGAAATAATTGAACAAATCTTGGCTAAATTTCTGTAAGACTACTCTTTCATGTTTACTGATGAGCTATGAAGCTTTTCCTCTTGCTTTGAAGAGTACTTACGAAGATGTGTCACAATTTCATAAGGTGTGGCAATCAGTGCAGGAACATGACATGAAGTGCTAATGTTTTGAATTGCTTTGTTTCAACAAAGTATAAATAGGGAATACTTACAGAAGCTCAAATTCTCTCTCCATTCTCAGATTTTATGTGGTTTCACCTTTTCTCCCCACTTGTACAGTGCAGTTAAGCTTCTTCTGCAGACTTTGATTAAACTGAAAGACAGAGAATTAGGGTTTAATTTTTCTCATGGTCTGAGACAAGGGCACTTCTTCCAGCTAAAAGTAGCTATTGAGTTTCCTTGAAATGGCAGACAGAAAGGTACCCATTGTCTAATATAAAGCAACATCAACATTTGTTATATTGTCCTACTTTTTAAAAAAATATGAGCTAACACTAATAAATCATCATGATGCTATCTTTGGTAGCTCATTCACATGGCAACCTCAACATTTTTTTTATGTTTATTCAACTGTAACTCTTTACTTATGGTTTTCCATGTCTTTGAATCGTTAGTTTCACAACCTGTTTTTGTTTGCTTTGGATTGACCTAATAAAATGGAAGTAATAAATTTACATTGTAACCTGCAGAATTTTCATTATCACACTGGGGAGGTGAGAAATTAAGAGATTAATATGTATGGACTATTTGCTTAATAAAGTCAGGGTGAGATTATTAGGGTTTTTTATATTAAAAATATATCTAATTCTAAATTGCCATCCTTAGATCATCCTTCTGTGTGGCTTAAAAATTACTTTCAATTTCAGCTATTCAATCTTCATGAATGCAATAAGTTGAAAAAACTGTTACGGAGTTTAAATAATACAAGCAATTTAAAGGCAAGGTATTTACCCTCAAAAACTACCTCTGTTGGAGTCATTCCACAGCTCAATTTTCTGACTGGTTTGCATGGTGTGCTTTGAGGGATGACAGCAATGTTTTGGAAAAGGCATATGTCATCCTGGACTCCCCATGCTGCATCAGCTAGTACTAATGCCATCTGATGGATCTTTCTCATCAGAACTTGTCTCCTTTTATTTTGGATACCTAGTGAATGCAGCTTCTGTTGCTGTGCTTAAATAGCCATTTCCCTACATTAATTATCGTCTGTGCAGTTCCTGTATTGATCCATTCCTGTGTTCTGTTTGCCCTTTCAAGTGCTGCCACAGCTTTGATGAGAGAAAAATAAAAGTCTATTGTTACCTACAAACAATTTTTCCTTTTCAGTAGATAGATAATTTAGTATACAGGCTCTTTTGCCATTAAAAACTGCTTTATGAATCTTTATGAGACTTCACAAATGTGCAAAGTTCAAATACAGAGCACTGTTCAATCAGCAAAGGTTAATGAAGTCAGCCCATTAGTATCCTGCTGCGTTTGTTGTAGTAACACCTAGAGTCTTTGCTCCCAAGGGAGCCCCAGTACAGTACAGCACAGCAGGCATGCACCGTATGTGGACAGAGAAATAGGGAATGCTTGCAAGATCATAGAGGCAAGGCTGACAAAAGAAGTGTAATTGGGATGAGTGACCAAAAAATATAATTTAAGCAGCACACAAGGACCATTTACAAGGGTCCCTGTCTCCTACTTTGCTAAGGAGGCTATAGAAATGGGTGTTATTAAGCACAAGGCAGCAGAAATTCTGTATTTCAGTGAAAATGTGGTTCAAAAGAATGTCTCAGACTATTTTTAACAATGATGGGGTAATTTGCACTTTGATTGTCCCAGTCAAACCAGTATTTTTCTAACTTTAGAGGGGGATACTAAAGATAGATGACGTTTCTTCATGTAAAAGTGAATGAGAGTGACTGGCTGAGGCTTATGCTCAAGGTAAGGAGTGGCACAAGATGTGTATCTGACTTGCAAAATGAATTCACTTCTCCATCGAAAGTATCATCTTGCAAATCTTGCATTATATGTTATTCTAAATCCAAGTGCAGTGTCTCACATGAGGCAAAAATCCTCAGCACAGTCGTTTACCAGTTTTATAATTTTTCTGAATTTTAAAGGTGTTCTCCATCTGTGAACAAACCCTTTCTTTTGTAAATTCAAGCTTGTTCCTGTGTGCTCAGGGTTTAAGTCAAATCTTTCAAGGCAATGACTTGCTGGGGACTGCCCTGCCTCTTCCAGTTTTCTTTTCAATTTTGCTTGAAAAATATTTTGTTGTATCATTCCTGGTGTTCTTTGCTCCTTTTTTAACTGGTATATTTCTGTGTGATTTTTTCACATTTCATAGAAATGCACTTAACAGTCGCTATCTTTTTCTTCCCGTTATTTGCTAGTTCTTAGCATGTAAAACATAATTGGCTCTTTTTAAAATCTAATTAGATTACATTACATGCATGGGTATAAATTGTAAAAGACATCTATCAGCCTAGAGCTTCCAATTTGTCTTTCACTTTAAACGATCGTGTGCTCCTATGGTATTGCAGAAGAAGAAATGATAGTGCTAAGAGGGAGACTTACAGAATGCCAATGCCAGAAATATGTTCCCAGCTCTGCTGCTTCCGTATTCTGAGACCTCTGTGATGTGCTGTCATACCTCACTGAAGTTTTCCAACCTGGGCTCTAAAAATTACTCTCTCTAGGCCTATGGATAATACGCCAGTGCTGATTTTCAGAGCTGCTGAATATATACAGTTTCCTCACACTTTAAATAGTTGCAGGCCTTCAGAAAATCAGGTTGCTTCCTTTAATACCAAGCTACGGATATAGACTCCTCATGCAGGTCATCCACCATAGTTATTTAAATTGTCTTGCTCTGATGCATTTTTCACCTGCGTTTTTTTCTTTTTCCCTAGAGATCATGACTTTATCTCAGGTCACTTATGTTATTATTAATGGTACGTCTTACACTGCTATGAGAAAAAAAAAAGAGATTTTAGATGAGTTAGGCTGAAGTACTCCCCTCTGTCTTTGGTGATTTTCAGAGGAAAGCGCTGCTCTTTGCTGCCAGACCAAAGTCAAGAGTTTGGGGGTAGGCCGAGTCATCTGGTCTGGTAAGGGATGCCAGAGACCACTGCACAGAAGCTGAAGTTGCTCAAAGTATTCCAGTCATTTTGCAGATGAGCTCATTTGAGGACAAAAACCTGGTTTTGGTTCTAGGGAACGTTTGTGATCTGGAAGAGGAAGGCTGTTTTGATGCTGAAATTGTTTCTCGGGGGTGAGCTGGAGAGCTAGGTGTTTGCTGATAGCAAAAGACATCTGTATAGTCTGTCGCAGGCTTTCCTGATTCTCTGTCCTGGTTTTGAATGCCAGGGAAAAGTCTGGCGCCTCTTTTTGGAGTTGACTGACAAGTGGTGCTATTTTAAACAGGTCCTTTGCTTCTCTGAGTGCTGACATATGCAGGGTGAAGTATTAGCATTTTATAACACTGTGAAGTGTTGCCAACTCAGGAGCTTCAACCTCACAGGTCAAATGCTCAAATTATGAGGTGCAACTATTAAGTTTGTTAAATTTACATTGTTACTCAAACTTGAAGAATTCTAGTTTCCAGGCCTTTCTGTGTTATGACAAAAAGGGCTAGAAACACACTGCTGAAAACCCCAAAGGAAAATCAGAGGTTCTTCACTACCTGATCACCTTGGATGAGTTTTGGATGGATTGCATTCACTCCCCCTGGAGTGAGTGCAATAAAAATACCAAGTATAGCACAGCCTGGTGACTTTGAAGATACCATATCTTGCTGCAGGAGAGATACTTTTGAAGGAAATCTTTTTTTATTATGGCGCCAATATTCTAGACTCTGAAGGTAGACTCCTCGTGTTGTAGCTGCCTCCTGCCGAGCTCTGTAAAATGGACAGTTTGTGCCACATGGCTTAAATGTGGGGCATTACCAAATGTTGTTACAAAACGATTGATAGGAAAAACTGCCTCCTCCCTGTTGAGACATTCCTTGAAGTGACAGCAGAGTTAAGAGGAACAGTTTGAGAAATGTGTTTAATCTAGCAAAAAGTCCTGCAATTTGCAATATCTCTCCCTATGACATAGCCCGACAACAATGAATTTAATGCTTGTGGCTATGCATGCTTTAACATGATGTTAACTCTCTTGTTATGCATTCTAGTTACATCAGGATAGGCTTGAAAAGCATGTTAAAAACAATACAAGCTGTTCATGTAAATATTTCTCTTTCCTGTGAATAATTTTAAGCATAGAAAGTTCTGATATTTGAGAGGTAACAAATACATTTATAAAGAAACTACTCAAGTCAATGGTTTGTGAAGGATGTTAACATAAGTTAATACCATCTGGAAACCAATGATTAAATGAAGATGGAGAAAATAAAAGTTGGTGTGGCATGACTTTATTAGATATTTTTTGTCCGTGACTAGACATTCAAGCTGCATCCTGATTTTACTGAAAAGTGACCTTTATTTAAATTTCAAGTAAATAAAAATTTACTGAATCTTGTAAAATTCAGTAAACCATTTTCTGTTTAAGAAGTCGTATGCAACTTCATGAGGTTAGCAGGCTTGAAAGTTGCTCACTTCTGAGGCAAGTTGCAGCTATGTGGAACAATAAATGCAATGATGGTTATAGTTTTTCGAATTCCTTCTGTACCCTCTTCTTCAGTTCTTGGTGTCAAAAAAGGTCGAATAGCTTTTCACTCCTGCCTTTCCCAGCAGTGAAGATCTGCAATTCTTTAGTTTTTAGGACTTATCAACATGTAGAAGTTTAAGAACTCATCTTTCCATGCCTTGACTACTGAACAACTCCTGTCCAGCTGATGCACTGCAAACCACAGGGTTGGTTGGTTTTTTTGTTTGTTTATGTGGAGTGCTGATCTTTGCTGAATATTGTGCTAGTTAGATATGATAGTATTTACAACAAAGTCAAGCTCCAGCAAAACCCACCAGGTGTTACATATAATTTCTGTTTGTTTGCAGAGACCAGACAAACTCAGGCTTGTGGCTCTGTAACGCACTGCTGGATGTTTCTTGTATGACCTCATGTTCTCTAGTCAATAATTTAATATTAAAACTTTAAGAAACAACTATAACATATCCATATGGTTCCTATAAATTTAGCAGAGTGTAATACAAAATAACGCATGTGCGCAAGAGCATGAGTTATGATACCTGTGGGAACCATAACTTTGTTTTTCCTGACTTTTGAGTGTTAAAGTGGGTTTTAAATTCCTAGTCATACTAACATTAATACAGTTTAGTGCAGCAAATACCTTTCCTGGCCTTCCCCCATTTTTCTTCCTGATCCCACCACCAGCTTCAACAGTTTTTTGGGGGAGAAATAAACGAAAGTCTTAGTATGTGTTTAGGATCAGCTGATTCATGCTCTACTTGAGTTAACAAATCCAGGTCATACTTTAGATAAAATAGCCCTCAGTAGTTTGTTTAGTTGGCACAGCAGGAACAAAGGAGAAGGAGAGAGAGCTCTTTAGCTGTGTGTGCTTGTTAAACAGTGGGGAATGCAGAAACTTCTAAATAAAACAAATCATGCTTGCAGGCAGAAAACTTGAAAAAATGAGTCTAACTAGAGCAATACTGCTTCTATTTAGCACAGAGGGGATTTCACAGTGCTGTAATAGCAATTTAATGGTTAACGCAGACCTGAAAATGCGAGGTTGTTTCAAACTTAACATGGTTTCCTCTCTGTGAATATATTAGTGGCAATTCTGAACAGTAATTGTGCCAGCAGTAAGGAAACTGTGTTATTCTCAAAGGCCCTATCTAACATATATTTAAAATTAAGACATCCATAGAGAAGATGGTGGGCCTGGACTAGAATGCTACTTCTGGAAGAGCCTGAAGTTTTGATCTTGGTACTGATGAACATGTTCCCTTGTTTACTTCCTTGAGTTAAAATGAAAAAAATTGATGTTTGAAACCATGGTGATATGAAGCAATGCTTTCTGCCTTCATGAAGCCCTTAACTGTCTCTAAACCATTAGTGTAGGGTTATAAAACGGAGACTAAAAGAATGAGCTGGTACTGCCTGACCCACTGCCTTCTTGAAATACTGGCAGATGCAGCTGTGAAGTTTCCATTGAAACTCTCATCCTGGCACTGCATCAAAAGAGCGTAAAAATATTCAACATTCTTAATAATTCTGAGGGCATTCAAATTTCTGGTTTAGCTTGGGTTTTGTTTATTTTTTCCATTTTCTAAATCATGCTACTCATTTTAAGATAAAAAGATTACATTTTGGTTTGTCCTGTAAATATTTGTGTTTGGCCATCTTAATCACAGGTGTTCATAGTGGTTAGAGACAGAAATTCTAGCCTGCAGTCAGATATTATGTCCCTAGTTCAGAATATTTTTTTATATGGATAGAGCGTTGCAGCTACAGAAAGATAACGCAATGCAGAGTACTCTGTATTTTGTATGTTGAATAATAGGTTCAGTAATTCTGGTAGCCATTTATTCTGTTAAAGCCATTTCGCTTTATTGCATCTTCCTAATTTTCCTGCTCCTAGCACTTGTGCTTACTGGACTGGTGCAGAATTGATGAAATGCCTATCATTCAGGCGGCTGATAATCACATTTGTTAGGATCCATGATCATATGGCGCAGACACACAATTACACAAGAGATAATACCTTCATTCTATGTACTTTCATTTTATTTTGGATTTACTGTTGCTACTCCACTGGTTAACATTAAGCTCCATTTTTCACTTTAATTCCATCTATTAGTTTTGTGCAACTAAAGCAGCATATCACACCTACTTCCCAGCACTTCTCATTGTGTATAGATTCAATATTTTTGATAATTTAAGTTCAACTCTTAGCTTTACTTAAACTTTAGAAATTCAGGAACCTCTATAACTAGTCCTTTTTCTTTGTTGTATTATGCTTCAGAGTTTTTTTATTGTATCCTGCAGTTTCACTCATGAAAAACTGAATGCACAGGTATCAGCCTTGTTTCTTAAGAGATGAGGCTTACCTGCTGAGCAGCTGTCAAGTTTATCACTAATATTTTTTGAACTCATTGCCTGGCATCAGCCATATTGACAGAGGGTAGAGATCTCAAAGGCATGAAAGGTCTACAAGCTTGTGTGAATTGGTGGTGGATAGAAGGAGGAGATCCAAATCAGTGTCAATTATATGATGTCAGCAATGCCAGCCAGTGGAGAGAGATGCAGCAGCCAGCTGGTCAGGGCATGCCATGCTCCGAACTGGCCCTGGCACCCGGTGCCTGTGAAAGAGGCAGGAGACTGAAAGAGCAAAGGGGATGTGGTGAAGGAGAAGGAGGAGAATGGGTTAAGAGGGTGGCACTGCATGCAGATCCATACAGAACTGAGTGTGTATGTTCAACATACACTTCTGCCTGTTGAACAGCCTGTTATGGAGATTATGTGGTGATGTAGGTAAAATACAAAAGATTACTATGCATATATATGTAATTGCTTTGCTTGTGTAAGGTCAATAACTGCAGTTATTTTCAAATAAACTCGTGGTGACAACAAAGGTATTTTAGTCAGCAAACACCTTGAGTGATTCTGTTGGTAGAAATAGGTGAGGGGAAGACTGAGTATGGGTTGGTCATACTGATTGATTACTTGGGCCCATGCCTACCTCTGCAAAGGCCCCCATATGGATGCATGTTAGTGGAACTATTGCTTTAGCAAAATCAAATTTGTAGTCAGATTCATGTCACCAGATGTCATCACCAAAGGGTTTGAGCAAGTGTGTCACTTGCCATTCCTTTTAACCAAATTTCGTTATATTTTCTGCTTTGCATATGTTTGTAAGCTTTGTTTTCTTTTTATCTAGGAAAACTAATGATTTGTCAAAGCCCAAGTTGTTGTGATATTACTAATGTTATGCCTTGTAACTGTTTACAATAAGAAAATAGCAGAAATAATGTGGATTGTTGTGGATTCCAAATATGCATGACAGGAAAAAACATCAGCTAGTATAATTTTAGGTTAATGGAGCTGTAAAACTGTGTAGCTGCTAAGATCATCTATGATTGTTGCTGAGAAAGTTTATTATGCTCTATTTTTGATGGTACAATATGCTATTACATGCATAAGCCGCTGCCCATATAATATGGCAAAAAATGCATCGTAGAATATTCTACAACCTGAGGAATTCTGGGGATGAAGCTGGGTAGTAGCAGTGTAATTACACTGCATGGAGTTTTCTACATAATTCTTAAGTGTGCTAAAATATTGTCACATCCTGAATTTGAAGTCTATTTGATTTTGTATAGGGATTATATGACTACAGAGTTTATGTAGTAGTGGGTAGTTTTGTGCTCCAGCAAAAACATTAGGGATATGGTACATCGTAATACATAAATTCTGAGGGCTAATCAGTGACTGTTCCTTCTATTGGGATGGACCTGGTTAATTCCTGGGATAGCTGCAGTTATCGAGGGGTTGATATGATGTATGGTATCAATCTAGCTTGGTTGCTAGCTGCCTTATGTCCTCTTCTACTTTGACAAGAATTCTGATGTTCAGCATAGGCAAATTACCCAATATCCAGATTGTTCTGTATCCTGCTGATGGGATTTTTGCCTTACTAGACTGGGGAAATAGTTATGGAAAATACTATCTGGCCTTAAGTTTCTGAAATTGGAAATACCCTGGGACAAAAAGAGAAAAGAAATCGCAAGGTGTTGCTATTATACTTTTTGCAGTTTGGGAGCACTCACCAATACATTTTCATCTTTCCATAGGGTGCAGATGGTGCTGTGCAGCCATATGGTCCATCCCCTACAATGGATTTTTAAAGCTGTTTGCTTGCCATACAGAACAGGAGATGGAAATGTATGCAGAGTCATTGTTTGAAGAAATGTTGTTTCCTGCGTGCTGTGGTTTATGTGGAAGCAGAGGAGAATGTATGCCAGCATACGGGCATCCTCAATCAGCAGGTATTTCACAGCTGAAGTAGAGTCAATCAGGGTAGTTGATTTACTTATTTGTGTCTTATTCTGGGTCTGTGAGAAGAGCAAAGATTGGTGGATAAGCATTTTGTAACAAATAGGATGCAGTCTTCACTGCAAGGAGAAATTCAAGATATGAAAAGGGATATGTATGTGCCTTTGCTGAACTTTTTACACTGGAGCAGTGATTTGACTTAACTGCCTCAGGGGGGTTTGATTTAAACTTAGCATTAAAATCAAATTGATCAAGGTTCTGACTATGGTCACATCTCTGAAACAAACATCATTCTGAACTGAGAAATTGTTGCTTTATACTCTGCTATATGACTTCAAATTTATGTCCTTCCTGGGATTTGTGAGTTTAAATGACATTAAAAATTGCAAACCATTTTTTTTTTTTTTTCTGTAGTCAAAAGTGATTTCAATATTTTCTCTACAGATTCCCCTGCCCTAGATCCAAATTTTGTTACTCTGTAAGCAAATATGCTTCTCTACAGATAGCAATGTTAAGGAGGGAGTCACTAGGAAACAGTAGTTCCCTGAGGCACCTAACACCTGCTAGTAGTTTCATTATACAGAATAAAGCTGAGCTTGATTATAGTCTAAGAGAAATGTAATCTAGTTGTTCAGAAACATTTATTTCTTCATTGACTTTTAAAACTGTTTTTAAAAGCCTATCACAGGTCTAATATTTTTTGCTAGTCACAGAAATTTAAAGAGGAAAACAAAAGACATTTAAAAGCTGTATTCAGTTTACTTTAATGTCCTTTTCCGTAGAGACTTTAAATTGTTCTATTTAATATTACTCTATCTTAAGTTAGCCGCATTTAAAGGGCATTATTGCAATACACATGGTAATGTATTCTCATGATAACTGATGTTTGTACTCAGCCAAAATCTTCTTCTCCCAACACCCAACAGTTACTAGAGAAATTTATGTAAAAGTTGTGGTGGGCTATAAGTCTGTATTTTGAGCTGGGTGAGTGACTACAGCAGCAAAATCATTTGAGAGATAAAGCTGCATTTAAATACACTTATTATTTAAATAGGTGAGCAGTAATTTCCACTAAGAAAATACATGTAAGAGGTTAATACATATATGAGAAACTGATAATTTCTGTCCCTTTATCTAGAATAAGATTTTTCCAGTATTTCTGATGTTACTTATCATTTGTGATTCAGTGTTCTGAGAAGAGCTGCAGAGCAAATACCCAATTAAAAATAATTTTGATATATAGAATACTTAAACTTAATTCTTTTATAAAATAGTTGTGTGGCTTTTCATCAAATGTGACTTTTAGTTTACAAAGTAATCTCTAAATTCTCCATTTTTAGATGAAGTTTGTGTTTTAACATAGGTGAATGTCAGTAGTGAGGTGAATGTTCTAAAAGAACGTGGATTTCACACAACCGTGGGTACTAGACTAATTGACAAAAAATGAAGATTATATTTTATTTGTTCTAAATTTGGTAGTTGGAATCACACTAAGTGGTCTTTGACAATTGTGGACATGGCATGTACCTCAAATCTAATTTCTTGCAACCAGTGTTTATTTACTGAAAATGTTTTTTGCAAAGTAATAGCTTGCAAATTTGGAGAGGATTTGGCCCGTAGTTCTTTCAAGGGAATAAAAGGAATACTTTTGGAGAAATCTGAATCTTTCATTTTAGCATTTTTCAAAGTAAGGGTTCTTCCTTTTTCATCAATATGCAGCTATTCAGAAAAATGTGAAAAATAATCAAAATAGAGTAGTGGAAAAAATAATCTTTAAAGAAATTATCAGAATGTAGCAATCTTCTGAATGTGAAGAAAATTTTAAAAATTATTTGTTTCACATAGATAAGAAAAGAATCCTTTACCCACCCAGTTCTAATGCAATTACTGTTATTCCATGTTCTGTTTAAATCCTGTGTCAATCATCATATATTCTCACCCTCACGACTAATTTCAGTCATGACAATAGTAGGTGGTGGCATTCTATGGAAAGAGAGAGTGAGATGAAAGACAAATATAACTTGGGGTATTAAAATAATGGATGTCTCAGAGCATGTTTTTTCTTTTTCCTGTTTTTGATTTGTTGGAACACAGCTCTCTTTCCTTGTTGCTGGTGATAATATTGCTTAGTGGTGAAGTGAGCATGTTTTTAAAATATAAAAGAATGTGCTTGAAAAATGTAAATCACTAGGGAAAGTTCTAGACTGTAACCGAGTGAAGGATGTTGCACAGGTTTATTTGTGTACTCTGGTTTTACCTCCTCCTGAATATCTCCGTAATAGCTGTCCTTTGTGAGACTCCTCAAAAAGTCAGAAAGAAGGGGGAAGGAGAGAGAATAATTTAGCTGACTTCTCTGACCAAGAATTTCACTACTAAGTACGGTGTGTTCAGTCAGATTTAGAAAACAATAGGTGTATTCCTAAATGAATCCTCTACTTGCCAAAGCATAAATAAAAACATAAATCTAATGTATTTGTTTAGTAGTTACTATTCCCATCAGAATATGACCAGAACACCTAAGACCAAAATTTGTTTACAGTTGCTGTTATTCTGAGTTAAATTTTTTTGTTACAGCAACTGCTTATTCATGAAGTGAAATTAGTTTATGAAAATATTGGTTACAGCATTTAAATGCAATCTGAGAAAATAATGAACTGATTAACAGAAGAATAATGAGTAAATACTTTGCTAAATTGATCTAATAGTCTTGACATATTAACCTTATGGATGAAGGACTTTAAAACAACCCTGTTTTATACATTTTTTTCCCCCAAAATAGTTGGAATGGTGGAGAGCTGATTTCCATGGACTTAGTGAAAGACTCACCTTTAAGCCTTATATGGGTGAATATCAAATTCTTAGTTGCTGCATGTGATGATTTTCAAACTAAGTCAATCAATACTTCAAAATGATTGAATTTTCTGTACATTCGCAAAAGTTGTATCAAGGGTGGTCTGAAGTAAGCAGCACTGTGACTCTGACATGTTTGTACCAACCACATCAAGCATGGTATTGATGTTTACTGAAATTAAATTTCAGGTAGGCAGCCTTTAAACATTTTAAATTTGCTCTTCACCTTAGCATACTGCATTTACTGTTTCACATCTAGCTGGATGTGTGGGATTCAGAGAGCTGAAGTCTGAGGAAAAAATGCATTTGAAGATGTGGTACAACAATAGCAGAGAGCTTAGTTGGAAGGCAAATTGTTTAGACCACAACAAAAAGTCTGGAGAAGAAGGAAAGATGGATAAAATGAAATAACGGTTGACCTTTGTGGGTCATGTCATATGTATAAACTGTGGAAGCTACTTTTCCAAAGAAAATAAAACAAACTCAAACAATTGAGCCCTAGTGAACAAAATAAAACTTCCCTGGAGTTTGTAGTAATATGTTGGTAAACACTAGAGCTCAGAAGTATTTAATTCAGGCACCAGATTTTGGAGTTATTTACTGAAAAATCCCTGAACAACTGTGAAGTTAAAACCTTTCTTGTTTACCATTAAAGCATTCCAAATTCTGCTGAAATGAACATTTGCTATTTGGTTATTAAGAAATGTTAACTTCACAAGATAAAATGTGGCAGATTGAGAAGGTTTAATAGGAGATAAACACAGATCAATTACAAACTTTTTAGTTCAACACTCTCAAACTTTTGAGATGTTTTATAACTAGATTTAACTCTGAATTTAGAAATGAAATTAATTTGTCTATGTCCTATTGGGACAGTTTGTCTTCACCAAAATGGATGACGTCAGACCTCCTCTCTGAGCTTGGAAAGATTTCCAGAATGCCTAGGACACATCTATCCCACAGAGAAATGAATTTGGACATTTGGAAAAGACCACTATCATTTTAGTTATGTGAATTAAAATCCTCTGTTTGAAGTTTCTTAAATTTAGACATGCCAATAAACAGCATTTTTTTGGTGAGATTCTTTTCCTGGTAAAATCATCTGTTATGATCGCTTGGTAAAAATATATTACATAGACGAAATTTAAAAAAACAAACAAACAAACGTTGAATAATCTCTTTGCCTAAATATGTCTGTCTGCTTTGCAGATTCTTAGTGCTAATATAAATGCTCAATGGAAGTAGCAGAAAAGGCTCTGTTCCAGTCTTTACCTGTAGTGACATGAAATGCTACTGTAGGTTCAAGGAAAGTAGATTTTAAAAGAATATCAGTCCTGTGTTTGCGAGATGACTGTCCTATGGTTTCTAATTAAATAAAATTTGGAGTTCTATATGTCCAACAGTTAGACAAATTTGCAATTCTGATCAAAGCTCTTTCCTGTCTGAATTCTTGTCTGAATTGCACCTGTCATCATATGTACAATTGTAATGATACAAGAAAAATTGAAATTTTCAAAGTGCATTTGGAAACTTAATTAGCAGAAATAGATAAAGACGAAAGTAAGGTGAAGTAATGGTGTCTCTCCCTCATACATGAAGAGGATTTACTGAATATTTTCAGTAACTGCATGATCAAAAAACAATGTAAAAGATTGAATATAATGAACAATTTTCAGAAATATTGCCTTTTGAGGAAATGTAATATGAAAGTTGCAGGTTCTTTATAAAAATGGATAAAAAAATGAAGAAACAATGATTTGATATGTACTGGAGTGGAAAGGAACGGGAATCCTGGGGCTTTGGGAATCAGTTGGATTTGCTAACAGGGGAGGAGGATCTGCAGAATTCCAAAGGGGTGTTGGGGGAGAGACTCACCTCACAATGAGGGCTGGTAATGAAGAAGAAAAGAGAACTGGGATAGCAAGAGGTGAAAGTTATTGACAAAACTAGGGGGAATGGCACTTAGCTGAAGCTAAAGTAATCTCTTTATCTATGCAAAAGGCAACTAATATTTTTAAGATCAGTGGACCATTAAACCCAGAGCCTAGTTTGATTCTACATTGAGTTTTGCATTAATATCAGTGGGATGAAGGGAGATGAAGGTAAGGACTGCAAGTTTTACTTGATGACTGAATAGCTTCATTTGATTGTCATATTCAATGACATGAGAATGGAAAATATAGTGTTGAGACTGTTTTTGCATTATTTTTTCAATTTCCTTTTCTTTGCCTTTCTCTCAGCTTTATGTTTCTCTTCTGTATTTTTTATCTGCATTCCTGTATTTCAAAGCAGGTATTTCTTCTCATCCCATGGAATCATGAATCAACATAGATAAAGTCATCATTAGATTCGGTGTTAAATCAAATGGTGGAGGGACAGAGAAGGAGGCATAACATTTACCTGGATATTTTTAGATTCCAGGACATTATTTGTAGGTGTAAATAATACCAAGTAAAGACACAACTCTCTCTGATTCACAGTCTACTGGCTTATATCTAGCTTAAGTTTGTAGTACAGCATTTGTGCAGGAATGAGCTTTACATTCCTTAAAAAAAAAAAAAAAGATACAGCACAGAATCAGATTGATCTCCACAGGTCTGATAAAGTAATTAGATTAAGTGACTGTTCAGTAAGGCTTTTCAAATGTTTACCCTCTTTCAGGAATATTTGCATAAGTAAAAATTGTTATCTATGTTGGATCAGTGAAGAGCTGTAGAAAGTGAATTTGAGTAACTGAAGAAATAGTATAATGCAAAGGGAACATTCACAAAAAAAGCTTCTCTCTGACTGTGAATGAAGTATGTTATCATTTAAACTTGACTTCAGGCCACTGTCATTTTGGAGCAAAGTCTGGCACTCTAAAGAGCACAAACCCAGAAGCATCACAGATGAAAGTAATGGGCTACACAAGAACTAATATACCAGGGACAGGAATACATATATTGCCCCAGTATTATTCAGTGTTAGAAAGAAGCCCATATTTCTTGAATGTCCCCAAAGCGTAGAAATATTGTGAAATGGAGCTGAAATCAGTGGTTTAAACCAAAGAAACGGAGTTCATCTCTACAGGAATAAGATGGTGCAAATCTAATGTGGACTATGCATATTTTAATCATCAGTTACTCTGCTACCAGTGGAATAACACGCCTGTAACATTAGCACTTGGGAAGGGCAGTCTTACTCTACTTACTCTTTGGGACATATTAGAAGTTGGCTATCTTTTTCAAGTTTTCCTGAACATTGATGATCAACTAAGTGGGTATATTTTATTTACTGGGAGCCAAAAGAATGCTGAGCTGCACATACACTTAGGCTTCAGAAAATTTTAATAGGGCTATAAAAAGAGAACTTTTCAAATTTGCAGTCAGAAAGAAGACATGGACTCCTCCAAAATATCAAGTTGTTTAAGAATTAGGTCTCTTCTCAGTGTTTTCATAATTTCAGCTAGCAGAAAAATCGTCTACTGTTTAGTAATCGCAAGAGAACACTAGTCTTTCTGAGTCAATACAAATTCTGCCACAAGCATCAAGGGAGCCAGGATTTGCATATTAATTTCTGGATGTGTGTGCACTATATACATGAATAGCTAGAATGAAACACTCTAGCTATATCTGTAAATCTGCATTTCCCGCTTCCACATACAAAATAGGTATAAAATTGTGTATACTATACTCTGGGGCATGTAGCCTTGCATATGAAAAAATTGGGTCCTAAATATGTCTATTGACAAATATACAGATTCCCTGAGAAAATCCTTAGATGCAGAAATTTACTGCTGGCTATATACAGTATGTGTGCATATCAATTGCGGGTGACACAATAAAGAATGTTATAGATTTTTTGAGGAGTAGTGTGACAGCAAGTCTAAAAGGTGCTTGAGGAATATAAACTGCCGATAAAAACTGTAGGGAAGAAAAAGTAAACTTTGTCTCTATGTATTAGAGGAATGGTGTTAAGAGCATTAAACGTGACGCAGGTTTAAACCAGCTGCATTAAGGTATACATTTTACAATGTATAATACGGCACCATTTTTAGGAACGATGAATAGCTTACTTTAAATTTCTCAGGTTTTCCTGTAAGGGCATGAATTCAAAGAGAACATGAATCGCTTTTTTTTTGTTAAGCAGCAGAGGTGGATGACAATTGATATTTTAAGATTCTGTAATTTTTCTGTGTGTTCCCTTTTTGTTCACTTTCCGTGTGCATTTGTGTGATTGGGATTTATTGGCATGGCAGTTGCAAAAAGTGAGTTTCAAAGTCATGTGCGTGATGATGAAAGGAAAATGGATTTTAAATGTACATGCATAAAGTAATCTCACCAGCAGTGTTTGCACATTCGTCTACTCTGGAAACAGGTCTAATGGTGATGTTCATCTGTGTCTACTCACAATGAATGAAGTGCACAATAACTTGTCAGCTCTTTAACATTACCCTGAGAACTAAGGTATTTTGCAGAATATTTTAAGAGTTGTGTTCCTTTGTTAGGTTGAGCGATTGCAAAGATGGTGTCACTTGGTACAAAAACATTAGAAGGCTCCAGTAATCAGATAAGCTGGAGAGCATTTTGCTGTAACTTTAATGTAGATTTTATTTTCACTGACCTTTAAAATACTTTTATTATTGTGTCACTTTTCTCAGCTACCTTCTCCCAGCTTCCCCCTGCAATCCATCCCAAACTCACTTGATACTATCTAAAAGAATATATTTTCTGCCTGAGGGGATAAAAATTAAAAACCATTCAAAGTTTTGCAGAATAGCCTATATTTTATGCAAGTTATTTTCAAAGAGGAAAATTGTACTGCAGTTCTACAAAGCCTTTGGAACATATGCATAGTGATGTTGACTTGCAGTATTCATATACCTTTCACGTGAATTTGATGAACAGACTTTAATTCCGATATCTTTAAAGGTCTTGATCAGTTCCGGTTGAGTTGTTTTATTGGATCAGGACCAGACAGAGGTACATTCTCATTTTTGGATAACTTGTCTATTCCTTTTTGAATGGAGCTTCATTTCTTCTTACGTAGTGCTCTCTGGAGCTTTGTTCAGGCTGTTTTCTAAGAGATTGAGTGATAAGTCTTCTGGTGGGAACCTACAAGATCTTTTACAAAAGGCCTCGACCACTACTGGTGTATGAGGGAATGGGATACAAGTTAATGCATGTATTTAATCAGAACTTTTGGGATATGGTCTAAGTTCTAAGGGCTGGATCGTTTTATTTCTGAATGAAAGCCAAAACAATGCTGTTATTTATACATTGAATTATTAAAAAATGGAAACTGGCTAGGTACAGAAGGTAGTGTTTCCATTGAGTCACAATTTCCTCTGTGACACTGAAATCCAAAGTTAAATTTATAGGTAATCTGATCGAAAAATTAAAATATGGTCTCTTCCACATGCCAGACAGTAATGAACAGCCTGCAGTCACACAAGTTATGTTTCCCTTATTTAATTGCCCCCCAAATTAAATAAATAAAGTTTTTCTTCTTATTTTCTCTCTTATTCAGTGAAAACCATAAAATATATAGCAGTTCCACTGGGCCAATGCACAAAGAGGTTTCATTTTCAGTTTTTAATTTATAATCTCTTTCTAGATTGCTCTATTACTTCTTCCATTTTATCTGTATTGAAATTAAATGCTGTCACACAAATTCATGTTGCAGAGAAAAATCTTTACTATTGAAGGTAGATTGTTTCATTCCTGTTTGCAGGAGTTTTATTTTATTTCCCTAATGAAAAAGTTGATTGTTAAATTATGGAGTTAAACTATAGCATACAATTTCAAACTTTGTCCTTTATAGTCTATTAACCTAGCTTCTGTTTCTTTGCATTATTCATTTTCACATATGGATCCATTATATTGTGCCTAACTGAAAATACAATCTTAGAGTCAAAACATTTCATGTTTCTTTGCCTTGCAAATTAGCTTTGTTCATATTTTTTTTTAAAGTCTATGTCAAACTAGGTGTCAAAATTGTGGAAGAGGTGTAGCATAAAGGATCCTTGTAACATGTAACTATGTTCAGCTTGAGGATGGTTGACAGCACAACTACGCAGTGCCTATGTCAGTTCAGAAGACAGTAATTACCAGGAGAAATATTTGTCCTTTATTGGGGTGAGCCTGCTGATCAAAGGTTTGCGCACACTTAAAATGTGGTTGAACTTTACACCTACTTTGGCAGAAAAGACTCCACTTGCACCCCACTTGCTATTCGTTGTACTACCATGATGTATTTTGTCTTCTGCTGATATAAGTACTTCTGAGTTCATATTTCAAGACAAGTTATTGAAATGGTAAAAGTCTCAGACTCTTTCAGGGTGTTTTCCCCAGATTAAAGACACTATAGAACATACAGCTCTAATACTTCATTCAATTTTTGGTCTACCAACAAGAACCCTGTCTTATATTGTAAGGAGAAAGATGTATAGCAGATAGACCCTAAGCTACAGGGTCAGGAGAAACTGCTTGAAGTTCCCTTTGGCCAAACGCGTGCTAAATACATATTGGCATTTTTGCATCACTTTGCAATTAAAAGCAGTAAAACAGTGTTTTCTTTATTGATTATATTTTCTTTGTATATGTCTTCAGAGAGCTATAATTGATGTGGTGATACTTATCCCCTGTCTGATGGTGGAAGAGGTAGAAATTGGGGGCAGGGAGAATCTTATTTACGTAGAATTTGGTTTCCTACAGTGACTTGCAAACCAGCTTGCAAGATGCACGCAATGCCAAAATTATCCATAGCCTGGGTCCTCATAATGTTACTGTGGGATTGATAAAACTCGTTTTTTATAGTACAGTATAGCCAAACATCAGTATTAAGCACTTCTATTCAGTCTGATGAATAGAACTAATTTAACTTTAATTAAGTCCAAAGTGACTTAACTAAAAACGTTGCTGGCAGATGAAAAGTGTGTAAGCAAACTGCTATCTTTTCTTCCTTCATTCTGACAGGTTTTGTTCTCCTTCAGTAGTTTTTCTGTGATGTATTGAAAAGAAACATTTCTGGTACCCAAAGAACAGAGTATTTCAATAGACTCACATTTCTTGCATAGAAGTAAGTGAGAACTACAAGAAGACTAAGATGCAGCACACTGTTTAAAGGGACACACAAGCAAAATGACTTTTCTTATTAGGTATTGTATATTTTTTTTCCCCAAGTATATGTTTCTTCTGCCATCGTATGTGTAATTCAACTTATCATAAGCTCCATTTTTACACTTTAGTAGCTCTTTTAAAAAAAAGTCAATTCAAGCTATTTATGCATACAGGTGAAATGTCACTGTATTAGGGGTATCAGCATTTATCAGCACTATTTAAATAAAGTATTTTTTCTTTACTGGTGAAATACTGGTAGGGTAGGACATAAAAAGAAATCCATAGGTAGTTAAAAAATAAAAAAGCTAAGACAAGAAGGGCTTCTTATTACAAGATTTCTCAAGCATGTATTACCTATCTCCAAATAAAGATTATTGCTTTTTGCAACACCACCAGCCAGCTTTTTATGATGTCTAACCCTTTGGTAAAGCTTACTCTTTCTTCAGAAAGTCAGAATTTGTCCAGAGTAAAGGAATGACTCATAACTGAAGTAAATATATGAGATCAAATATTTGGGACTTAGTGTGTGCCACTGCATTAATTCCCTTTTGTTTTTTCTCTTCTTTACCATGCTGGCTTTTTTAGACAACAGTTATGTTTATGGAAAAAATGTAGTTAGCAATGCTTTATTATGATTGCCCTGGATATCAAACATTATATTATAAACTTCATCCTATTTAAGAGTAATAATTCTAATTTCAAGAATGTTTTATTAAAAAATGTTAAATTATTGTGAAGTAGGTAAGTTAGTATTTAATCATTGAAAATATTAAGTTCTCAGAAGTTCTTTTCCTTGCATGTGTTTTTGTAATTTTGGTTACAGATTCAAGGCGAACAATAATATCTCATCTAATGAATCAAGATGTTAATCATCAAACAGTTAATCAGTTTTGTTAAGGAACACAATTCTCTACAAATACAAGAAAATAAATGCAAAAGAATGATAATTTTTAAATCTTTCGTAGCTTTGATTTTCACTGGCTTTCACTGTACATTCTGATTTGCTGGTTCCTACACTGGGAACTAGACTTCATCACAAGTTAGTGTTGTACTGTGAATATTTTATTGATTGGCTGATTCAGTCTTCCTCATTAAACAAGAGGATGAACTGAAAGATATCCTTCAATGCAAGTGGAAGGTGACCACCCTCAGTGTCTCTCGCCACCAGCAGCATGCATTCCTTTCAAAATTAAGGCAGGCAAAACCAGAACAAGTAAATGGCTTATTTCAAACTAAAAGGGGCCAAATAAATTGCAGATCTGATACAAATGTAAATTGCTTATTTTTCCCCACATTTTGGTAATTATTTAGTAAGCTGATATAAAACCATGTGTATAATAAGCATCATGGGTATCTGCTTGCTGCTACTTGTTCAACGGTGCCTTTCTTCAAATCACTATTTGTCCAATGCGGAGAAGAGTAGGCAAAGAATATGATCTAATTTCTGTCTTCAAGTGCCTAAAGAGGGGTTTATAGTGAAGAGAAAACCAAACTCTTCTCTGGTGTGAGAAGTGAAAAGTTGAGAACCAAAGGACAAACATTTCAGCACAGGAACTTCTTATTAGATATAAGGAAATGAAGGTAGTCAAACACTGAAACATGTCCTGAGAGGAGGTAGAATCTTCATCTTTGGAGATACTCTGAATTCAGATGGACAAGATCCTGAGCAACCTAATCTGACTTCAGAGTTGACCCTACTTTGGTAGTGTGTGTGTGTGTTTGCAGGTTGGATTACATGACCTCCAAAGATCCCTTCCAACTTAAATTATTCTGTAATTATATGATACTGCTGAAAGGGGAAATTCATAGCAAAGTGGTAATGACAGATGATTTTAAATTTAGATTGCAATAACGAGTATCCATACAGAGTTACCTGAATGCCAGATGTCCCTCAGGGTTCCAGTGGGATAGTTTACAAAGCAACATTCACCACATTTTGAGTAAGTGTTGCAGAAAGGATGGATATTTACTTTGGAATCTTTCCAGTGGAAGCAGAAAAAGTAAACCCTGATTCCAGAAATCAAGAGACTGGTATAAAGCTTCATTTCTGTCTAACCATGTGCATGCAAGCTGAGAGAGCTTGGCCAAATAAAAATAGCATTTTCAAGCCTATACATATTTAGGAGGTCTGCAAGTAAGTAAATCCATTCCAAAAGGATCTGAAGTCTGTTTGAGTGCTCTTCCGATAAGCAATCCAATTTTATAAAAAAAATTTATTTTCTCTCTTATGGATGATCCATGCAAGAAGAAAAACCTTAGATGTAAAAGTGGGTCTGAAAGCTTCCTAAAAAAATTTTATTTTTCTCAGAGCTTAAACTGAGGATATACCTCTGCTAGCTCAATAGAATTTGTAGGGGATTAAAAGAAATCTTTAAATGATTGTAAGATATATTTTACTGGACAGAAGAATAGCAATACCTTTTTCTGTCTGCTGTACATGTTTCCCTCATTCTGTTTCCTCCTTTCAACCACAAAATTCTTCCTTACCCACCCCCTCAGGCTTTTTCTATCAGCCGGATAGGAATTTCAGCTCTCATTGTGAACTTGCAATCCCCTTTTTTAGCAACAGCTACCACAGCTTTCCCTAGAAATGGGAATTATTTGTCCCTTTTGGTGTCTCTCTTCATCTCACTCAATGTTATGTCTCTGTGACAGTTTTATATAACAAAAACATTTTAGCAATCTGTAATTTGTGTGTTCAGCAAGTTTCCTTCAAGGAGTTTGCAAAAGTTACTGCCAGATTCTATGTTGTAGAAGTAGTTGAGAGTTTTATATTATTTTTAATGGGAGCAACAAGCTTAACACCTAAGGAAATTAAAATGTTATCCTGCACTAGGTTTACAAACATAATAACTGATTGTGTTTGTTTGCATATCAAATCAAGAAGGCAGAAAAAGTTTGTATGCATGTATGTTCAGCAGAGTGATGGAAACAGTGAAGTTAAGCAAAAGCCAGATCCTTTAGCTGATCAATGTTTATTTCCAGCCTGATGGTAAAAGCAGGGGGAATGGCATAATAAGCAATTTTGGCATAAGAATGATTATAGCATTCAGTTTAGCTGAAGGACCAGAGGGCAAGTGGATCAGTCTTCCAAGCACTATATCAGGCAATATATGAAGAAACCTCAATTTTCGGACAATCCCAGTGTCTTGGAGTTGTTCTTATTTAAACTTTACTTTTTTTTTTTTTAATATATATATAAAAAAGATCAGAGTAAATCTTAATGAGAAAAATTTCATTGATCTCTGGGATGATCTCTGGGCTGCGATATTACACACCTTATCTTCTACAAAGATGTGCTGGGAAGAGCATGAATGAAAAAGCATTCTAAATATTTGAGTGAGTTTGTTATTGATGTGAATTATTAGCTATTAGAAAGAGGTAAGCTAGTAAAATATATATTAAAAACAACAGTGAAATCAATTCATGTTCATTTATTCGCTTGCTTACAACTTAGATAGGAAATGCAATCTGAGAACAAATTAATATTTCATTTTTGCTTAATAAACTGAATCGAAATCAGTGATACTCCAGCTGAGTTCTGCACGGTATGTTGATTTTTCTAATTCTAGAAGAAATTAATGATCCAAATTTGCTTGGAAAAAACTGCTGTCTAAACCACAAAGCTGCCTTAGTCTCTTGTTCAACTCAACACTTAAATATGAAGTCATTCTTTAAAGCACCCCTTTAGAGAGCAGAAATGTAAATAACTATTCATTCCAGTTCTCTGAAGGAAAATGCATCAAGTTTTGGCATTGATTCAGCCCCGAAAATTATTTGATTCTACTTATAAAAGACATTCTGTCTAAAAAAAAAAAAAAAAGAGAAAGAAGGTAGGAATTAATCTGACAGGGACTTCTCAGTGTTAGTATAGTAGTGAAAAACAAGTTGGAGGAGTTAACAAACTATAACTTGTCCTGAGGGAAATGAGGCTTTGACATGAAATGTCTTTTGCTAATGTTAACATCCTAAAGAACACAGTCTGCAAGAACCATGCAGGGTGAAGAAGCAATGTCAACAAATATGCAAACATCACCAAGCTACCCATCGTCTAACAACACAGAAATTGTGCTGGTGGTAACATCTTCTAACTGCCTTGGATGGGTGAGGAGGAGGAGGCCATTTTATTAGCATTTAGAATTTTGATTTCTTCTGTGGGAATGATTCTTGCCTAGAATTTCAGATGTTATGTTTTCTGGAAAAGACAGTGGACAGAGAACTGGTTACTTGTACTGAACCATCATGGAATGATTGGTTAGTGAAAACACAGGAAGACTGATGACCAGCTAAGTTCAGCATATGAATGTTTAATCCTTTAGATCAGTGCAGGTATACATGAAAGAGGCAAATTCTTTTGCTTGAAGTCACAGCAGCAGTAAACGCTACTCCACAACCATTAACAGAGATTTGCATACAGTTGGTCTCTAATAACCTATGCCTCTGGACGCTTGTGATCAATTCAGGCTGTGGTTGTGGTTTCACAAACAGCTGACACAATCACAGTTGCAAAAGGGAGCTGCCCTGGGCTTGGCTGTTGTGTGGTCCTGTCCTGTGCAGTCCCTTCTCAGCCAGTTGAAGGAGTTCACCTCAGCTCATAATCCTGACACCTTTTCTCCTTCCACACAGGAAACAATGAAAAGATGAATGAAGCCTCAGGGTGCTTTTATGAATTGGAAGCTTACCTCCCCGTCTGAAACCAACCATTGCATAGTTATTGCAAAGTGAAGACCTACCTTTTTGCTTTTCTGCTAAAGTACCGGGCCACTTTTTCAGGATCAGCAGACTTGCAGGGAACAGGTTCAAGGTACGTCTATTTCAAATCCATTTTGTAGTTTGCCTGCTCTTCTCCCTCCTCTCTTTCCATACATAAGCAATCATTATGTCTGTCTGGCTAGTATTTACACACATTATTAAATAGATTATAATTTATTCAATTACAATTATTTTGTATTTGTCTGGTTTTCCAGCTGATCTGGCACTGGTTGAACACAGTGTTCTGTAAAACTCACTGGAAGGCTGGGGTTTACCTCTCACTGAGCATTTATTGCCTCCCTCTCTGTAAATAGACCCTCGCAAAAATGAAAGAATACTGACAGTCAGTAAGAATAGCAGAATGGAGACTAAATAGCTGGATTCCTTTCTCAATGCTGCTCCATAAGTTCTGAGTTACAGACCTTGGGATGTGACTGGTCAGAATGCAAGAAGTCATAACACTGTGGAGGAAATAGATAATCACACTTTTACTATTGTATCTATCTCTATCAGCTCAATTTTGTACTGTGATCTACTGGAGGAGTTCATTTGTTTTCTGGGACAAACAAGTAAATATGTCAGGTGAGTCAGGAGAAGGAATTTGAACATGCTTGTCTGTCACAAGTTATTCTGTGCTGCTTGTTGAACAGTTAGTATGAGTACTTGTGTACTCCTTTCAACTAAAATTAGCTGAGTTCATGTACACTTTTAAAATAGTAGATCTTTGATAACTTGGCTCAGATTGTGACTGTGAACTTAGCCAAGGGCTGTCAGTATCATCTGATTGCAGGTACAGTAGAACTACAGCAGCAGGACATATCTTTTAATGTTGGCAACTAAAGACTGATGCAGAAGGGAGATGAGCACTTAGTTAAAAAGTCACAGAGAGAACTTGAAGAAAAGTGACACTCCTAAACACAACAGAAGAGAAGAAATGCATGATACCTTGGGCCAGAGGCAGGCGGGATTGCCAGTGCACATCAACAGCACAGCATCCTTTGCCCTTTTAATTTTAATTTAATTTAATTTTAATTTTGCCCTTTTAATTTTAAGAAACCTTAACAGAGTGTGCTACTTGGTTTAACAAAGATCATTCAATGTAGCTTCCAGGAAAGATAAATCTCCAGGGTTCCTTTGGAGTTGATTGGAGGGTGATTGTTATGATAAGAAAGAAGGATGTTGAAGCTAGTAAAATGGATTTCGACATTGAGGAGTTCTGTGGCCTAACTTTGTGTTTGTAACATACATTGTATTGACAGTAGATCAAATTCTTACCCAAATTGTATTTAAACTGTTAAAACCTCAAACCTGGCATCATGCTGACTACATTTTGAACATGCCGATGCTCCAGGTCAAGGTCACATTGGTATTAAAATGGAAGGTTTTAACAGTGCAATTAAACATCAACTTGTCTAGGTTAGTTCCACATGTGCTCCTGGGTCACATCAGGTGGTTTTTTTCAGTGGATTTTGTTTCCCTGCTGCAGTGCTTTACCCTTGCACAGTGCCTATTTCTGGAAGCGAAGCAGATCTGTGCCATCTTACAGTTTCATACATGGTAAAGCACTGATACTCAAAAATTATAAATCCTAAATAATCCCATTCTCTAATGGCTGTGTGCATGAAAGGTTGTCCTTTTCCTCTCAAACGTATCAGCCTGGCTATGAAAAAGGGAGCAAGCATAATGTTTTATGATGATATACTGGTTTCTGCTGAAATAGAGTTTTCTTCCTAGTAGCTGGTATAGTGCTGTGTTTTGGATTTAGTATGGGAATAATGTTGATAACACACGGCTATTTCAGTTGTTGCTAAGTAGCGCTTACACTAAGTCAAGGACTTCTCGGCTTCCTGTGCTCTGCCAGCGAGGAGGCATGTCATGCCCAGTATATAAACTGGGGGCAGTTGGCCAGGGGGTGGCAATCGCTGCTTGGTGACAGGCTAGGCATTCATCAGTCAGCAGGTGGTGAGCAATTGCATTGTGCATCACTTGGGTTGTATGTTCTATTATTATTATTATTATCTCTTCCTTTGTTGTTCTATTAAACTGTCTTTATCTCAACCCAGGAGTTTTACTTTTTTGTCAATTCTTCTCCCCGTCCCACAGGGGTGGATGAGTGAGTGAGTGGCTGTGTCGTTCTTAGTTGCCAATTAGGGTTAAACCATGACACATTAACAAACAATGTCTAAGAAATTTATCTTTTTCACTCCATCTTCTCACCTTAGTCATTGCTGACTGCAAAATCATTGACCTTTTGTACTCAGTCAACAAGAGTTAGCAAAAAAGCAAGGAGACAGAGCTGGGAAACACTATTTTTTCTGCTTCAACAATTCATTACAAGTTGTGGATTGTAATGTTTAAATGACTAGCAGTAGCTACCATGTTTTTGCTACCTAATTTTAATTTTTGTGAAGGAAGATGACCCAAAGTACAAATGCAACTCTACACGTGCCATTTTTCACTTAATACTTTCCTTTAACAGAGTTGTCTTCACTGACCTGCTGTATACTTTTGGTCTAATCGTTGTACCTGTACCCTGTGTGATTTTAGCTTACTATCTGAAATTTAGGGATGTTTTTTCCTTTGTTAAATCTTTTCCAGAATCCCTGAGGAAAATATTATGTTTGAGCCAAGTAGTAAAATCTTTGAAGTAAAAAGGATGTACCTCAGTTGGTGGTTTCTCACTCCTGTTCTTCCTAGTTTTTCAACATTGATTATGTCAACCCAGTAAATTGTTGTGGTTGTTTTGCTTCCTTTTTTGTTGGCTTTATTAAAAATAAAAGGGGGAAGGAATTATAAGGGAAGGCATTTGCAATCTAAATTTTTGAGGTGTTTTCTTAATATAAGACCTGTAGAAGGTGATGTACCTAGTTGCTTTATACTGACAGATGAAATAGAGAAATTCCAAAGCCATAAAGAAGCTGATAAGAACTTTGGTTTCTGTCTGTTTATTTTGGATGTGACTGTTGTACTTCAGGTGTTTTTGAGGTTGAGTGTTGGTCAGTTTTTAAAATGAAAAATGAGGTTCTCTAATCTTAAATTCTTTAACTAATGGTGTGATTCTAATGAATTGTGATCCATGTCACTACAGTGAAGTATTTACAACAGTTGAAAATCTCAAATGGTGACTAAGAAAGCTTAATTTGTTGGAATGTTGCCAACGATACTCTGGAGATCAGCCATAATTCAGGTGGCTGCATTTTCTACCATCCTGTAGATCCATGGTTGCTAGGTGGAACTATCATTGCCAAGCACCTGGACTTCTCTGAAACAGGGCTGCATAAAAAAAAAAAAAAAAAAAAAAAAAAAAAAAAAAAAAAAAAAAAAAAAAAAAAAAAAAAAAAAAAAAAAAAAAAAAAAAAAAAGTAAAAAAAATATTAGCAGCTACGTAGAGATGAATAGAGAATTTATCATAATAAAAAGGTAGTGACGTCAGGCATATTTTGCAATATGACTGTCAGTTACTCTTGTAATGGTAGGAAATTGTTCTTAAAGCATGCAAGCAGATCAGCAGGAGTGGAGAGTTCTCACTCTTAAGATTTCTGCATGTTGTTTGGTGTCTGGTTCCTGTGCCTGCCTTCAGTTACAGTGTCTATTTTGTGGAAGAGAGTAACCAACTGTCAGATAATCATATGCGTAGTTGAATGAAGGAGGAGGGAACAGTTAAAGGAGCAGTTACTGAGGTGTATCCTTAATACACTGTGAGGAGTTGATAGTGTTATTAGTCAGTTGCTTTTTCATTTTCATGAAATATTGAGCAGAATCAGTCATATAGCAAATAAACACTTAAGAACTTGTGACTTGAATTCCTCCCCAATCTATCCTAATACATTGTTTCCGCAACTTTGTCAGTAAAAATGGTGCAGAAGCCTTGTAAAAAGCCACCCTTGTAGTAACTTTGTAAAAGGACTTAAATCAAATAGAGATTAAAAAGAAAAATAAAAAAACATAGGAAAGAAAGATACAAATCCTTTTAGAACTTTTTCATTTATGTTTGAGCAGAGAAGTGGTCATGGGCCATAGTGTTTTAATTTATTGACGTGCTGCTTTTGTTCTAGATTTCTTTTCTAGATTTATCCATATTTATTCATATTCAGATATGAGCAGAGGCTGATTCTCTCACTTCAACTCTCTCACTCAAAATGTAAAAAGGAATAACTGCAGTATGTAGTCAGTTAAATTATATTGACTTAAAACTTACATGAAAGGAAGATTGGCCTTGTGGTTGGGAAGATCTCATACTGAGAAAGTTAGTGGTAAAATTTATCCCTGAATTTGCCTAAGCTGTGACATTCTTACATGTGTATAGTGTTTTTATCATTGAAAAAGTACAAATTATACAGCAGATGAAGAAGAGCATTCTACCATTTTTGTGATTGTGTCGGGCATATGTATAAATTTGACACCACTGCCTAAGCTGCATGAATAAGACAGTGAAAAGGACAATGACAGAACAAACTAAAAAGGCTTCTATTAAGGCACTTCTGTTCTTAGCTCTCCATCAGCTCTCGTAAAACCTAGACTAGCCAAATTACTAAGGTAGTAACTATATTTGGGTAATGGCACAGACAGCAGAGGTTGAAAAGTGCCAGTGGCTCATGTTTTTTTCTGTCGTTGACTGTAGGTAAGAGCCTGCCTCACAATGAAGCAAGATAGCAGCAGAAAAATTTGTATGACTTATTCTAAGCATTCAGTATGCATGTGTACGTTCCTGTTGAGCAGTAGGTCAAGTCAAAGTTCCAGATGAAATGATTCATACTTTAAATGAGGAAAATACATGAACGAGACACGTGCAGAGACTTTCTACACTTTGACCTTACAGCTGCTCACAGGGTTTGAATGCTGTTTTGCACAAAAAATACATCAGTGCTGCTTTCCTTTGTAATGTCTACTTGTACAGATCATAGAATCAAAAGTGTTTGCCTACCCAAGCTGTTCTGGTAGAGTTTTATCTTTCACATCAGTATCACATATTTTAATTAATTGGTTGCAACATAAGTTTCATCATCAGCCTTCTTACCTATTAGGGAGCAGTTATTAAAACTTAGACTTCTCGGCATTTGTGCCTTTCAGTATATGAAATTCATTACACTGGCATTTAATCACTTCAAGATTGCCACCCCGATTTTTCTAATGCTGGTAGACTGACATCAGAGCAAAGGTACACTCTGCAATTTGGCTTACAAATGATGTACTGGAAAGTCTGATGAATCAGTCCTTGAGCACATAGTTAATTTGAGCTGATGCCCTCTTGGCTTCAGGAGGAGCACATCCTTTTCTTAAATGTTTGATCAGGTCAATAAAGAACATCAAATGCTGGCCTTTTATACATCGCTTTCTGATTAGGGCTTTGAAAGACAGATGACTGAGATGTGATTACTGAGTAACCTTCATGTCTTTTTAAAAGGAGCTCCACTACTCCCACTTATGCTTAGAACTTGAAATCTTTCGAGATCACATAAACTATTAGAGAGAGAGAGTGAACATGCCGGAGGAACCAAAGGGACAATTTAGGGATCTGATCTGTGTGAGGTGTGGGAAAATAATCTTTTGCTGATAGGGATATTGATGAGATACTGAGAAAGGGAGAGATAGAAAAGCAGAACAGATTTAAGTGTCTACGAGGAGCAGCTGGAAAAGAAAGGCAGAGAGATTTAGAAAATGAGATTTCTAAATGTAGTATTTCAGCTTTCCAGCATAGTTAAGAAGTTGCTGTAGAGATAATTTTTGAAGAACAATAGTGCAGCTTACAAATATATGAGTTGCTTACAAATTTGGGAGAAACTGTATGCCTAGAAGATCCCTAGAACAAAAATAAACAGCGGTCTATGCACTTCAGAAATTTGTTTGGATCTGTTTGACAAGAGTGAATAGTTGGTGGACATATCCAAACTGGATTAATATTTAAGAGTGTATTAGGTAATACATTTTGGAGTTTACTGTAAGGGATGTTCTCTGGGATGTCAGATTCAGTATTTGCAGGATTTTTCTCACTGAACTACTAACAGTTTTTATTTAATTTCTAGTGCGGACTTAGATTACTTGTGTTCCTTTTCTTGCAAAGGTTTGACACCTAATAAATTCCTTTTTCTTTCACCTTATTTAAAAGAGAGTTGAAGAAAATGTTTGCATCCAATACAATATAAACATACTTGCCAGGCTTTTACTGAAATAAGTGTTTTTATTGTAAGGAGACAATTTGAAATTGTAACTGAGAGATTCTAAAGGTCTTATGACTCACCATCTTTCATGGCTTTGTCCTCTAGTGTATGGGTGGAGATCCACACCATTTTTTAATCACAGGTAAACAGGAAGGTATGTGTCACTTTCAACAAATAAATTACCCATTCAATTCCTCTACGAAAAAATTGCTTTCTTTTTCTTTGATACTCACAGCACAAGTTATCTTTTTTCTTGTAGTGATTACTGCTGACTAAGGAGCAGCATTCTGACAAAGATCCACAATAATGTATAGTTAAACATCTGGCAAATGTAGACACTACTAGTTAAAACTCTTTTACTCATTAAATGAGCATTTCAGCATTCAGTTCAGAAGTTCTTGAACCTTGTATTTGATATGCACTTTCTTTAGTACATTAAACTTTAACCTTTGTGTTTATATCGGACTGTGCCTGCACAGCTGAGTATGGAGTGTATGTCAATGCAGGAGCTGTGTGTCAGAAATAACAATTTTATACTACAAAAATGCATATATGCAATAATGTTAGCATTCCTTTGCAGCAAAGCATCCTCTCTGATTAGGAACTCAATCAGAAAAAAAGTCTAAATTTTTTTTTTATTTTATTTTATTTTTTTTTTAAGGAAAAAGAGAAGTAAAGTATGCTGGAATACTTGAGTTACAAATGACAGTGTGAGTCTATGCTATAGGTGAGACTAAGTCAGTTAAAACTGGTGGATGTAAGAGTAGTTCTTTATTGTGAAAAATAGAATAAAGGAAGTCCTTTATTTGAAGATGTGGTCTTCAAGTTCCAGCAATGGTCTACTCAAGGCAACTTAGTCCTTCAAACATTTGAGTTTTGAGTTGAAGGATTTGTTTAACTACAGTTGTCTGTATCAGACAGAAGGGTGGAAAATAGGAGAAGCGGGGAGAAAAAGCACTCCTGGAGTTATTACAGAATAAGTGATAGGCAGAACCTTTAGAAAAAGTCTGGAGGTTAAGTGATGTGATGAAGACATTTCCAATTAGTTGTTACACATTCTTCATTGAGTTCAAAGAAATACTCTTGAGTCCCCTGAAACAAAATATCAAGCAAAAAATCTGGTGTGTTGTGCAAGGGGATGTGCTTTAACAGCATGTTCCCGAAGTGGAGAAGCATGGGATGTGGAGAAAAGGAGGGAAGCGGTGCTGCCTCGTGGGAATTACCTCACCTTCTCTTTAGTGAGAGGCAGCCCTTTGGGTCTAGGGAAGGGAGGGCCTCCCCGCAGTCTAGCCTCTGGTCTGAAGGTTGAAATAGCACAGCCTCTCCCTGACTTTGTTGTTACAAGGGGACCATGGCATTTCCTAGGTGTAGAGAGGTGGCAGCAGCACAGTGGGATTCTGTACTTGGGTCTGCAGGGAAGGAAGGTAACCCTACACAGTGGCTTGTGCCCGGTGCTGGCATCCCTTTGCTTTGCTGTGCAGTGAGGTCAGTGATTGCTGAGGTAACACTGAGGGGCTGGGAAGCAGAAGATGGAGGGCATACAGTACTGTTGTCTGATGATCTGAACAGGGCAGAGGTTAGAGAATAGTTATGAGACGGGAGGAGAGCATGAAGAATGTTGACTATGAAATCTTCCTAAAAGAGGGCAAAATCACTTTTGACAGGATGGCCTTTATTTAATTTTTTCTGTCTCTGCACACTGAACCTGTGTGTAAACAGACTGTAGTATAAAGAATATTTCCAGAGCTTCTTCCCATAACTAAATTAAAGGTGTAAGGGAAGGAGGAAATCACTGTAGAAGAATTTCATATTTGTTCATTGTTCACATAGATTGCAAACTGTAACACAGGTTCAAGTTTCCCCACCCCTCAGGCTAGAGAAAATCCTAAGCATCTCAATTTAATTTTCTAAAAATGTCATCTGGACTACTGTCTTTTTTTCTGACATTTTGTTAGAAAACAGTGAACTTCAGCATTGAAAACTATGGAATAAATTTTTAATGCTTTTAATAATCTTGTGACCATTCTTGGTGGTGTTCTGATTTTGCTTCATTTTTTTAGTGGGTAATGGGCAATGAACTTTGCATAGCATAAGGGAAGCTTTATGTAACATCAATGCCATATTTCATCAGTCATCTCTGTCTCAAGTTGTGAGTAGTCTAATGTGGTTTACACTGATACTATTGAAGTGGGAGCTAAGAAGCTAATGGTGACATAGAGAACTTTTCACAAATAAGAATGAGTTATTAATCTGCTGAAATGCTCAAATTATTTGTTTCAGGGTGCTTTCACATATATAGTAATAAACCAACACATTCCATCCAAAGCTGAATGTAATAGCAAAGCATAAGGTCTTCAATGCTTAGGACCTAAAAAATGGAAAGTCAGAAAGCAGATTTTTCAAAGATGGTCTGAAACAAGTGATTCCCTCTCCTCCCTTCAAGGTTGTTCTAGGTTAATTCCTGAAGTCTATAGGCAGGAATTCCAAACTGTAAGATGAGCATAGGTTACCCTCTGTCTTATGGACAAAGAGCTCCAGAGCCCTTGACTTAAGATCAACACAATAACTGCTGTTATGGATCAGAGGTACTGTCGCTCTCATGAGCATTTCTGCTCCAAGGGAAATAACAGAACTATTTCAATGACTTTACATCTGTTACATGAAGAGCAACATTTGGTGAGTAGTGATATAATTCAAGATGTGAACAACTGGGACAATGTCTATTGTGGGTTTCACAAACATTTTTTGTGTAACTTTTCTCTGTTTAGATTTGTATTTCTGCTTGCCTAAAAGCAGAAAGTTAAGTGAAAGTTACCTATGATGTTCCAAACTAAGCCAGTAAAATGGTGGTGTCACAAGGGCAGATGGTATTTGGAAGCAGCATGAAGCTCAGGTAAAGTCAGATTGCCTGCAGGCAGCAGTATGTATTCCAGAAGGTAGGCTTTGGAAAAGGAAGGCAGCCCTCGGAAAAGGAAGACTGTTGAAACAGTGGCAGGCTATGACCAAGAATTACTCTTACAGCAAGTCAATCCCACTGGAAGCTGTGGAGGGTATTTCATGTGATTCTGAGAAATACTCGGCTCATTTTATGTTATGACTGTTACAAGAACCAGGGAAAGAAAGATAAGACATATGTAAAACACTTGTAATTGGCCTTTGACTTTTCAGGTGTGAGTTACTTCAATTGGCTGCTGCTTTAGACCCCAGGATGCAATCCTTTGACATGCCCAGAGCCAAATGGGCCTGCAAGTAGTATCAAGAGTATCTGGGAGCAACCACCTGGAGACTGATTGAACCTGAGCACAGGTTCCACATATCTCAATACCAGAAGATATAAAGGCCTGAGGGTACATGCCACAGCAACTGACTATTTGAGCAGAACCAAGCTGGTTCCACCCATGCTGACCCCGTGCTGATATTATTCTTCACAACTAAACAAATCTTGATCGCCTTGGATCTTCCAACAAGGTCAGTGGGTCTTCACACAGTGGTGGGTGTTCTATGGGGAAATAGATATTTCTTAGTTTTTGTTCTCATTTGGTGAAAGAGATGTTCATGGTGCTAGTGAATTCCAGATGATAGAAAAGCAAGGCGAGAGAAGCACTGACTGGGATTGGGGTGCTGCTAGGATAAGAAGCAGGAGCTGTAGCTGTATGGAACAGAAGTCTCTCAAATGCAGCTTTAAAAATTATCTTCTCAGTTGACATTTAAGAACAAGTATGATGTTTGCTGACATGTCAGGCAAACAAATGAAATAAGAACTGTTCCCTTAGGTACTCAGCTTCTTTAAATACGGTGAGAAATGTGAGGGAAGGGCATCAGAAATAACAATAAACTGTTTAAACTCCACAAAAGGCAACTTAAAATGACAAAAGATCCATTTTATATCATTTGCTACTTTCTTTCTTCTGTTGCCTTTCCTAAAGGCAATAGTAGGAATTAGGGCAGCTCTTAACCTATTCATTGATAGAGAACTTTCATGTAATTCAGATATCAAAAGTAGTGCTCATTTTCTCCTCAAATTCCAGATAATTTTGTCTTCTGCCAGTTCCCCTGTTTTGCCCTAATTTCATGTGGAATATATATACATACATACATATATATATATATATATATATATGATTTACTTCAGCTTGTATCTAGATTTGAAATCAGATGTGGTCGGGACACTTGCTGCTTTTGAGCATCTGTCTGATATTGGTGAGTTGGATGTTGTTCTCTCTCACACTCCACCATTACATTGAAAGGCAACATTTAGTGTTAAATTCAGTATCTCAAACAGCTGTATGCAAGCATGCAGTCAGCCGATTCAGTGAGCTATGAAAATGTCTGCTAACCTGCTGTTGTATGCTGCTAGTAACAAAATGTTTCCCATTACCATATAACATTAAAGTTTGCAGTGCAGGGGTGAAGGCACTAATGTAATGAGTCTCAAAAAGATATACTCACCTGTGTCCCGCCCCCTGCACTAATGTTGTATTAGTTAAGTGAAACTCCAATCTGAGTGTAACCTATGCTGCCCGCTGTGGTGGAGAACATGAAAAAACAACCCAAAAACTCAACCAGTGAATGCTGCAGACCCAATATAAGGAATGAATTCCTTTCTGACTGTCTGGTGATGATTAGCAGTCCCGTTGGGTATGTGATTTGGATAAGTCTCGTGTGTGTAAATAACCTCTGAGATATATGTAGCCATCTAGGAAAGCTTGTAAGAGAACAATTCTTATCACAAGGAACTATTTCATCTAGTTATACAATTTTATATATAAACTTATTAGTCTTCGTCTTGAAATAATAGAATTTTCTTGCTGCTTTCATTAGTCTACCAGAAAGCCTTTTCCTGAACTTATTGTAGAGATTTATTTATAGCTGATTTATTACTGTTTGATCTTATGCTGATAATATTGCTCCATTAATTTCTGTTTAATCATTCTAATCATCTTTCTTAGCAGTTATTCCAATTAAAGTTAATCTTCACTGAAACTGGTTGACCAGAACTGTACACAATATTCCTAATTAGGCCTTCAGTTCCTCTCACAACAAATGTCTTTCCTCATCCGTTTGTGAATTCATTAGTGTTTTCATAACTTCAGCAATCTTCATAGACGTCTTCCAATAGACTACTTCCAGTAGACTACATCGTCCAGTATACTTACTTTTTTTTGCACTTTTCAACCAATATGATCACCCAGAATTAATGAGCCAGAAGTTCTTAACATGTTCCCAAGTGCATGAATCCAGTCTTTCTACTATTAAATTATATCTCGTTTTAGCAATAAAATCAATACATTAATTTAATGCCTTTATAAGGTGATCTGGTCTTTGTAATAATGACAATACTGCAAAGCTTTATATTGTCTGCTAATTTCATCTATATTTTTCCATAAGATCTTTAAATAACTTATTAAACAGGACTGATAGGACACCTGGTAAACTCTCCTCATTCCATAACTACCTAGCCAGTGTAAGCTGGTGTTGATCCCTCTAGCCACATCCTTAGCTTCTTTAGAAACTTTGTATTAGCATCTGTCTTCTTCACCTTTAGCAAAACTTTTCTGCAGTGATATTGCATCAAATGCCTTATTTTAAATCTCTGATAAATAATATTCTTCTGTCTAATAAAGCAGATAACTTTTAAAAAGAGATATTAGATTGCTTTGAGATGATCCACTGTTGATAAAACCACATCATAATTTATACTGCTTTCCCTTTATCTCTCTGTCCCTAATTCTTCCTTCAAATTCTAGTACTTTTTCTTTTTTTTTTCTTATTTTCTTCTTTTTTTTTTTTTCCTTTTTTTTTCTCCTTTTTTTCCCCCCATTAAGTCAGTTTAATAAGTCTAGTGGTTGCAGAACCGTGTCTTTGTTCCCATTCTTACATAGTTTCTGCATTTACTGTTCACCAGTCATAAGATACTGCCTCCAAAAATCCTGGCAGCTGGATTTGCAATTTCATTTGACAGTTTCATATTTCTATATTCCAACATGGACATTATCCAGCCTGACTTATTTTTGCTTTATGAGATATTAAGAATGTTAACATTTATTTCTCTCTCAGGTGTCATAATTTCTGATGCTCTGCCTTCATTTTTACTCCTTACTCCTCTAATGTTCTCATCATGAACTTTATAGAAAATGGAGGCAAAATATGCATTTAATATGTGGATCAGACCTAGATTAATATTAATCTCTACTAAATCAAATCTCTATTAAATCATAAGTTCGGTATTTACAGCACTAATTCCTTTTTGTTCCCCATTCTTCAAGAAATCTCAGTCATTTTTGTTCTTTTTACATCCTCTGATTTCTGAGGAACAGTGTTCTTTGCTCTTGGTAAATTTGCATGTGTACAAAAGCAGCTGAAGGAAGCACGTAAGCTTTTTCTATTAGCTTTTTTCTTTCTTGCTTGCAATGTGAACTCCAAATAGTGTCTGCCCTTTGATTTTAAGTAATTCCTTACTTACTCTGTGTTTTAAAAACTCTGTATTCCTGAATTCGCTCTGTATGGTTTCTTTTGTTTCTTTCTAAAATCCCCAAAATTAACCATAGTCAGACCTGTTGTCTGTCCTGCAGTTTGATAAAGACTAATTCAGCTCATGATCACTCAATCCAAGATTATTTTCTATGAAAAGCTGTTCTGTAAGACCTTGTTTCTTGCTAAACCTATGTCCAAAGCAGCATTAATTTTCATTGGTTCACTGCGTATTTATTAAAGAAATCTATCTTACAGCAAGTTCAAGATAACCTAAGCCTTCAGCTCTTAGTGATGGCATTTATATTGCATCCAAGTTTGGGAGATTAATCTCCCACTTTCACACAATCACTACTCTTTATTTCTCATAATCTTACAGAGATTTTTCTTCATATTCTGTCCCAAGCTAAGTGATTCTGTAACAGTACTCCAAAGCTCTCTCTTCTAGGGCTTTTCAACTTTTAAAGAGATTGTGGTTTTTCACTACAGGATTAGTTTTCAACCTATGGTCCATAGTCCCAGGGAATTTCAGTGTCTACTCCTTTAGGGTGAGCAGAAGGTAATTAAGAAAGGCAAGTATAGTATCAGTAGTCCTAAATACCTATATTCTCTCTAGACAGCTTCATGCCTCCCTATTAATTGTTATATTAATTCTATAACTTACAGAGCTGCCCAATCACCCTTAGTCTTTTTTCTGTCCTTCTTGAATAGCTGAAAGGTTTAGCCCTTTACTCAAATCACACATACTTGTTCTGCCTGTTTCCATACTTGCAATATCCAGTCACATTTTAAGCTTGATGAAGGCTTGTTAGAACTAGTTGAATCTGTTTTATTAAAAAAGTAATTCAGTGGAGAATTACTCCCTCGACCGACGCGCCGTCGGTCGACTCCCTTGAGTGGTATGTACATAGTGGTATGTACAGCAGAAAGTAGACGGCGCGGTGGTCGAGGGAGTCTCTTTTGAGGTCATTGCATCCTTGAGACTTCTTTGGTCTCTCTGACAAAGCCTCTTATTTTGTCACATTTTTTTCCTGAGCTACCTGTGTGGTCCACTGCGGTCTAATTCAGTTCTGTCTTACAGCATTTCTTTATTTCAAATCAGGAACCCAAAGATATCTATCATTATATGAGACCTCCTCTTAGATAGCTTTCATGTATTGTTATTGACGGATCTCTAACCAGAATTTTTGTTCTCCCTTACAGTTTATTTTCTTTTTAGCTACTTAGATGATACTTAGACTGCTTCATACAGTTTCCGATGCATTTCTTGTATTTCTATGGGTTTTGGGACTATTCTAGTTCTGTTAAGGAAATCAATCAAAGGGAGATTATTGAGGTGATCATTTGATAATAACAATCATTACATTTAATAAGCTACCATATATATAGCTAACTATGGCATCTCTTTCTATCTGCACCCCAGAAAAATTACATTTCATTACCTACCCAGTCATGTTGCTGACAGAACAGATGTAGCTGCAGTCACAGAGCAGATACTGTTATCTCCAGTAAGGATTCGCTCCTCTGTTTCAAGCTCCACAGCCTGTAAAGGGACAGCCAAAAAGCAGTAGCTGCAGCTCCTCCGGCTGCCTTTATGCCTTCTGGGGAGCTGGCCCTGCCCTGTCCCAGGTGATGGTAGGGAGGGCGGTGGGCAGGGCCCGGGGTACATAAGCCACAGCCCCTGTGGAGGGAGCTTGTTCTGCTCTGGGACTTCTGTGGGGTTAGAGCTCTGCTGAGTCTTCAGTGACCTGCAGCTTTGGGGGGGATTCAGCTGTGGGGGTAAAGGTGTTTGAGAGGAGCAGAGGTGAAAAGTGTGAGGTAAAACCTTATGGACCAGGTAAGGTTTAGTGGTATGTACAGCAGAAAGTAGACGGAGCGTCGGTCGAGGGAGTCTATCTTACCTTATCTACTGACAATAAATTCTTCACTCTGTTGTGCTAAGGATGCTACTTTGATAGGAAAACAAATCTAGTTGGTGTTTCTGGCTGGTATTAACCAGTTTGTAGGCTTTTATTTTGTGCGTTATTAATACATAGTTGTTCTTTATAATTTGGGACTTTGCCTACACATATATGCCTTGATTTTCTATGTCCCATATGCACTGGACTGGGTGGTCCTTAAGTTGAAAGAAGGACCCTCTTAATGGCTGGTGGTGAAAGTTACCTGATTTTACCTGTTCTATGGTGACAAGCTCTAAAATATAAATCACACAAAGACATTGTAGACCCCTTCCTCAAAGGCTATTTTGCCATTGCTTGGTTTCTGTCGATGTCGGTTTCCAGGCTTAGACAGGATTGTTGGCTTGTCAACTTCTTTCGCCACCAAAGTATACGGGTTACGAGGGTGTCTGATGATCCGGTTCTGTAAACAGAAACTCACAATTTTCGTTAGTGTCATCAGTTTTATTCTGAAGGTCTGGTTTAATAGACCTAAGCGGACACCATTTGATTATGCCATCTTTTTTAACCGCGGCATATCCTCGCCCTGTAAGGACTAACCTCCACCCTTGTTCCCATTCTCCCAGCTCATTTCTAATTACAACTAACGGGCCTTCTTCTAGCGCTCTAGTGGCCCAATGTTTTTGGACAGGACTATTTACTTCATCTCCTCTGGGGAACTGGTTTAGCGCTAATAAAGCGGTTGCTAACAAGCGCGCCTGATCTCCTGAGGGAATAGCGTTAGTAAAACCTTCTGATTTTGCTAGTACCTCCAATTTTGATTTCAAAGTTTGGTTCGCTCGCTCGACTATGGCTTGTCCTGTGCTATTATATGGGATACCTTGTACCAGAGTAATACCCCATTTCTGAGCGAATGCTTGGACTGATTTAGATACAAAATTTGGACCATTGTCTGTTTTGATCTGATTAGGGACACCGAGCCACGCCATGGCCGTTAGCCAATGTTGGATGGTTGTTTTAGAGTCGACCTTAAGGTGTTGTGTAGCTACGATCATACCGCTATATGTGTCTACGGTTACCGCTAACCACGCTCGAGGTTTCAGTAACTGACAGAGCGTAAAGTCTGACTGCCACACCTCGGAGGCTTTGAGGCCTCTGGGGTTGACTCCGCTGGACCACAGTGGTGCTTTTTGACAATGGGGACATGTAGCTACTATGTGTTTCGCGTCTGTGGCTGAAATCCCACATCTCCTGGCTAGCGCTTTAGCTCCTATGTGGAGGGATTCGTGTAGTTGACGGGCATCTCTTAGTGTCCACACTCCTTTAGCGGCGGCGTCCGCTTTATCGTTACCTGTTTGGAAAAACCCTTTAATTGGATCGTGGCTGTTGACGTGGATGATCGATATGGTACCTTGTCGGGAAAAGAGCGCTTCTTCTAGCATTAGAGCTATTGGAGATGTTGACACGCCTGGCCCTGACATGGCTAAGCAAAGCTTGGCCACGAACATTGAATCTGTTACTATGTTGAGATGTTCTGTTGGGAACAGGCCGCACGCTAACACTACGGCCGCTGCTTCCAGCTGTTGAACTGAAAGCGCACGATCGGTCATTTTAATGCAGTGCCATTCTCCTCCTGATTGCCATACTGCTACTGCAGTTGAGGTCACTGAGGATGCGTCTGTGAAGACCGTTGGTCCCGACTGGGGCCGGTCCATGACCTTCCCTGGAAGGTCGATGTCGACAACTGCCAGCATTTGAGTCCAAGGGGGTTTCGCGGCGTACCGGACTTCCCCTCCAAATCCAACGAGGGCTATAGCTAGATGTTCTGACATTGCCACTGATTTCATCGGGACCTGCTTACGAAAGGGTATGTATATTGTGGCAGGTTCGATGCCTAGATGTCTTAGGGCGAGTTTCCTGCCCTTCATGATGAGGTTACCTATGCACTCCACTCCTGGGGAGAACGCACGTGATGATTTCCCCAGGACTATCCATTGTATTGGTTTAGCTTTTTCAGGGGGTCCCTGGGCCAATGCCCCTACTCCCCCTCCTTCCGTGAAGTGCACGTACAGATCGAGTGGTAAACTTGGGTTCCATCTGACAAGTGCACTTGATGATACCTGTTTCTCGATGAAGTCGAGAGAATTCATTGCTTCTGCCGTTAGAGTTTTTTCTTCCCATGGCTTCTTTCCTTTTAAGAGATCGTAGAGGGGGGTCATGGTTTCTGGAGGGATCAAGACGATATTGCGGATCCATTGCAAGGACCCTACTAGCTGTGGCATATCGTGGAGTGTTTGGACACTTTTTTCTTTTTGAAAGCAAATTAGGAAATATTTGGGTTTTTTTGTGAGCTTTCAGCATTTTGTCCAGTCCTCAAAAATACAGGTTGGAACCAAGATATTATAATATTAAAACTTTAGTGCTTTCTAATTTTTATTTTTTCACCGGGAGGATAAAATATTCTATTTTAAATGAAAGGAGTTCTAATGTAAATATTTTTGAGCTGGGTAATACATTTATGAAGTAGCTCCTGATCAAATTCTCTTTCAGAAGTTGTGCTTTGCTTCATTACCTGAACACTAACTATTACACTGACATTAAATGCTTCTGACATTAATGTAAGTCCTTTTTGAGGAGAAGAAACTAAACAAAAATGCAAAAGGCTGCAAGACATCAAAGTCTTCTCTGTGACAGCTGTGTTTTTAAAGTTTAGGAAACAATAGCAGAGCTAGGTGAGATTAGAAAATTATGATAATTAACAGAAAAAAAAAACAACCCACCAACAATCCTTCAAGCAGCCAGAACTAATTAGTGAAGACATTTTAAAATCCTGTTATTGAAGAGGCTGGATTTAGAATAAATACCACTTCCTTTCCCCACAAGAAGAGAGAAAATCTCACCTGTCGTACTTTATTAGGATTATCAGGAGTATATTGCTGCTGAGCCATCAGGCAGTACTGCAATAACTCTCAGTACACTGGTCAGCAATTATTGCCAGCATCCAAGTATGAAAAGCTGAGTAGAGAGAACTGCCTGTTTCACTGGATATTTTCTTTCCATATGATTTGCTACCCTAGATGCTATAAAGCACCTTGTTCTCAGAATTGTGCATGGTGTTCCAAAGGCACATTGTGGCTTTCCCCAAGGACAAACAAATAATGTCACCCCCAAATTAATGAATGGAACTGGGTGGAAAAGACAGTTTTGTACTCTCTGATGTAATCTACAAATAGATTTCTAGACATAAAATAATCAGCAGGATTCTCAGAAAATAGATTTTTAAAAGTCAATGTTCATCATAGTACCTTAATATGATGGTGCTCATATTTACAAATACTCCTATTGAGCAAATGACTTCAGTAGTGTAATTTTAAAGCGAAAATTAAATACACGACTATTCTAGAACCGCGGGTTAACTACTTATGATCTAGCTTTTGCTTTCTATTGTAGGATCCAGGTGTTCACTATCAGATCTTCTTGACTGATGACAACTTTCTATATTTGCTCTTTTTCTGTCTGGAACCATAATTGAATTAAGTGTATTTTGCAAAAGATTTGTTCAAGAATTGAAAGATTAATGGCCATGTGCCCAAGTGAGTTATTTCACCTTTTTTTCTTACAGATTTTAATCTTCATAATAATGTATAACTTGAACATTAGCCTTAGGTGCCTGATCAACAGAAATACTAATGCACAGCACTAACACTTTGGCTTTGTGAGCTCTTTCTAGTCTAGAGAACCAAAGCTTGGAAGGGATATCTGTATTTAGTTTTTTGTAAAAATGAAAAGAGCAGTCTTCATTTACAGATGCGAAAATAATACGCAAAAATTTATAGATTGTCAAATGATACATTTGAGTCCTACCTGAAAAAAGAATGTCCTATCCTGCTTTAATGAACAAGAGACAATATTTCCTTATTTGTCTTGACTAGCAATTTTGGGATGCTGTTTTTATAAAAATCTAGTGTAAGAGCTGTAAAAAGCATATGTTGTTTGCACAAGGAATTTGTGAATTGATATCAGATTGTGAATGTATAGAAACAGGACTATGTTTAAAAGCTGAAAGTGAATATCTGACTTCCAAGCAATATTTAGAATATGTGGGTGAAATTTTCAGAAGTGCAGTATGATTGTTCACATTGAAGATAACATTAGCTATTAGCTCTTGCAGTATTACTTATTAGTATTAGCTATTCTCTACGAGATGTTCATCAATATGAGAGATTTATTCTAAAATTGCTTACCTGTTTTAGGCGGTCTTATCTATTGTTATTTGGCAGTTGAATTGCTGAGCTGCTTCACAGTAGAAATAATTTATTAGAAAATACTTGTGGGTTTTGATGTGAGAGAGAGTTTCATGTCTTGACATTACAACAGATGAAATAATTTAACATGCCTGTCTGGCTTTCAGAAAATTTTATCTTCTCTGAGTTCATTGCCCATTTGGTTTAATCAAGAGGACCAGGAAACCTCATCCTAATAAGTTCACTGGTTCACTGCTTGCTGTAGGTGTTTGCTGTATTTTTTTTTTTTTTTTTACATCCAAGATTCTGTGTTGATGTGCATGATTCATTGCTGAAACAACTGCATCTAGGATAAGAAACACAGTTCAGTAACTTGTCTTCTAAAGAAAACATATTTTAAGAACTGGCATTTAGATAAGGTTCAGTTCAAGTCTCAAAAGTGGTCAGAAATAGAACTGTCACTCCAAATAATAATAACTATCTTTGCACAGTATCAGGAGGAGTATTGCATATCTATAGAATTTTATAGGCCCTGAAATGAGACTCAAATATGTTAATGACAGAGTTTGTGTTTCTCCTAAATTTATTTTTGGGAGGAGGAGGATATGAGGCTTTTCTAGCATTTCAATGTATTCTCATTTTTCTTTTAGCAACTGCTCTCTCTCCCTAGATATCCCGTGATGACAGCTTTATGCCTACTCACGTTAAAAGAGATTAAATATCTCCAGCATGCTTATGCACAAAATATGTCCTTCAGAGTCAATTATAACTTAGACTGGGGCAAATAGTGTGAAGTGTTTTGAACTGTTAAATGAATTTGTTTCAAACACACTTGCTCCTTCTTTTCACTTCTCCTTGCTCTCCAGATACTCTGGCAATCCCAAACGTCACAGAATGCAAACCCCAATGTTCCTATGTTGTGGGAAAGAGCCACATTTTACTTTCAGTTGCACAACAGTCGTTGTTTCTGTAAACTTATACAGTTGGGAGAGTATGCAAACATCCTGCAACATAGCTGACCAACTGCAGCTAAACACAGCTTGGATTTCGACTATTGCAGTTAAACAACAAGATCAATATTTTATTAGATATGAATAAAATCTGACTATTAAATTCAAACAGATTGTAGCCTGCTGGTGGTTTGTCCTGAGCATGCACTGTATCAGTATCACTGAACCAACAGTTCTGTTCAGGAAGACCTAGTGGACGAGGCCCTCTGTAGACAAATAGGAGCAATCTCACATTCTCAAACCCTAGTCCTCATGGGGGACTTCAACAACCCCGGTATCTGTTGGAGGGACAACACAGCAGGGCATAAGCAATCCAGGAGGTTCTTGGAATGTGTCAATGATAACTTCCTTCTCCAGGTGATAGAAGAAGCAATGAGGAGAGGTGCCATGCTGGACCTTGTTCTCACCTGCAAGGACGGACTGGTGGGGAATGTGACTTTCAAGAGCAGCTTTGGTTGCGGTGACCATGAAATGGTGGACTTCAAGATCCTTAGGGTGATGAGGAGGGCACACAGTAAGGTTGTCACTTTGGAATTCAGGAGAGTAGACTTCGATCTCTTCAGGGATTTGCTTAGCAGAGTACCATGGGATAAAACCCTGGAGGGAAGAGGGTCCCAAGAAAGCTGGTTAATATTCAAGTATCATGTCAAAGTGATGCATCCCGACAAAGAGGAAATCAGGCAAAATCATCAGGAGTCCTGCATGGATGAACAAGGAGTTCCTGGTCAAAATCAAATGGTAAAAGGAAGTTTACAGAGGGTGGAAGCAAGGACAGGAAAGTTGGGAAGAATACAGAAAAATTGTCCAAACAGTCAGGGATCAGGTTAGGGAAGCTAAAGCCCAGATAGAGTTGAATCTGGACAGGGATATCAAAGGCAACAAGAAAAGCTTCTATCAGTATGTCAGTGACAAAAGGAAGACTAGGGAAAATGTGGGCCCTTTCTGAAAGTTAATGAGAAACCTGGTCACCCAGGAAATGGAGAAGGCTGAGGTATTCAATGACTTTTTTGCCTCCATCTTTGGCAGCAAGGGCTCTAACCACAACACCCAAATTGCAGAAAGCAAAGTTAAGGACTCGGAGAATGAGAAACTGCCCACTGTAGAAGAGCAGCAGGTTCAAGACCATCTAAGGAATATGAAGGTGCACAAGTCCATGGGACCTGATGAGGTACATCCATGGTTGTGAGAATGGTACATAAGATGTTAAAAAATGCTGGTGTCCACTTATCTCTTGTGCAAACCTTGTGGGTGGAGATTTGTGAGGTCTGCAGGAGAAGCAGCCAAATGAGGGAGTTTTGCAGAGGCAGGGCAGTCCTGTTTTGGCTAAAGATTGCAGGAATAAGCAGATAAATGGTTTCAGCATACAATTTTGAAGGTCATTGTGTCCGGACCTTTTGCTTGATTATATGTGAAATTAATATTAAAGTTGATAGTCCTGAATATGATAGCAATCTTAAAGAAGAACATGCTAAACATACATGACTATAGTCCTTGACTCGCCACCAAAATAATGTTAAATGTCACTCCAGGATGGGGAACGGATAAGGTTAGGATATAAAGGAGATTGAGGAAAGCATCTCTCAGAGATCTCTCAGGGAGAGAAGAGGCTAGAGACCTGGAAGAGTTGATGGTCTGTGCTTCTGTTCCCCCACCAAGGCAGAGACATCTTCTTGGTAAGCATTGCACCTTCAGCTCTTGGTGAAGAATACCCGAGATAACATTTATTTTGCTAGCACTACCATCATATATAAGTGCTATTGCAGCTAGTGCATTTATCAATGGCAATTCCTAATCTGTTTTATTTGTCGCTTCAATAAATCATCTATTTTCAACTTTGTGAAACTGTCTCAGTGAAAGCCCTTTGAGGGGCTTACACAGGCAAATGTGAAAACTATACTCATAACACAACAGCGAGTCCTGAGGGAACTGGCTGATGGAGTTGCCAAGCCACTATCCATCATATTTGAGAAGCTGTGGCAGTCTGGTGAAATTTGTGCTGACTGGAAAAGGGGAAACATAACCCCCATTTTTACAAAGGGAAAAAGGAAAACCCTGGGAACTACAGGCCAGTCAGTCTCACTTCTGTGGCCGAAAAGATCATGGAGCAGATACTCCTGGGAATCATGTTAAGACACATAAAAAATAAAATCAGTGACAGCCAACATGGCTTCACAAAAGGTAAATTGCGCCAGATAAATTTGGTGGCCTTTTTTGATCATGTTACAGCATTGGTAGGTATGGGAAGGGCAACTGACATCATCTACCTGGACTCATGCAAAGCATTTCACACTGTACCACGTGACATCCTTGTCTCTAAGTTGGAGAGACATGGATATGATGGATGGACCACTTGGTGGATAAGGAATTGGCTGGATGGCGGCACTCAAAGAATTGCGGTCAAGGGCTTGATGTCCAAGTGGAGACAAGTGACGAGTGGCATTCCTTAGGGGTTGGTATTGGAAACAGTGTTGTTCAACATCTTTGTTGATGATGTGAACAAAACCAAGCTGTGTGGTGTGGTCAACATGCTGGAGGGAAGGGGTTTCATCTGGAGGAACCTTGATAGGCTAGAGTGATTGGCCTCTGCAAAGCTCAGGAAATTCAACAAAGCCAAGTGCAAGGTACTGCACATGGGTTGGGACAATCCCTAGCACCAATATGGGCTGGGCAGAGAATGGATTGACAGCAGTCTTGAGGAGAAGGCCTTGGAGTTGTTGGTAGATGAGAAGCTCAACATGACCTGGCAATGTGGGCTCACAGCCCAGAAAGCCAACTGCATCCTGGGCCACATCAAAAGAAGTGCAGCCAGCGGGTTGAGGAATGTGATTCTGCTCCTCTACTCCACCCTGGTGAGACACCCGCTGGAGTACTGCATCCAGCCCTGAGGCCCCCAACATAAGAAGGACATGAACCTGTTGGAGTGGGTCCAGAGGAGGACCACAAGATCGTCAGAGGGCTGGAGCACCTCTCCTATGAAGATAGGCTGAGAGAGTTGAGGTTGCTCAGCCTGGAGAAGAGAAGGCTCCAGGGACACCTTATTGCAGCCTTCCAGTACTTAAAGGGGGCCTAAAGGAAAGATGGGGAGGGACTCTTTATCAGGGAGTGTAGACGTGGATGAGAGGTAACAGGTTTAAAGTGAAAGAAGGTAGATTTAGATTAAACACTAGGAACAAATTCTTTACTGTGAGGTTGGTGAAGCACCAGAACAGGATGCAGAAAAAAGTTGTGGATGCTCCATCCCTGGAAGTGTTCAAGGCCAGGCTGGATGGGACTTTGAGCAATCTGGTCTAGTGGGAGGTGTCCCTGCCCATGGGAGGGGGGTTGGAACTAGATGATATTTAAGATCCCTTCCAACCTAAACCATTCTATAATTCTGTGAATTAATTCAGCAAGCTCTTTGCAAAACATAGGAATGTTCAAAGCTTGCTTACTCTTGACTGCTACAAGGTAGCCTGAGTTTCTGGCTTCTTAGGATACTGCTCCACATGTAGTGTGATGGAGATGACAGCAGATCTCAGACATACATAGCTCTAGGCTATGTATGCAATATTCTAGGCCCATATTGCAACACTTGTGTATTTTGGAGGATTCAGATCAACTCCAAAGAAGGATTTGTGGAATCAGTATTTGAAACAGTATTTTTGGAATTCACTGTTGGATTCTACTGGAGCGTGTGACAGTCTCAAAATAACTTTTGCAGTGCCAAGAGCTGCCTGATTTTTGGTTCAGCTGGAGCTTCTCCAGAATGTCTACTACCTCTATGGCAGCTGGGAACTACACTAGGAAAATATTCAGCGATTATTGTTGTTGGATTTTCTGCCAAAAAAATCAAGATTTGTTAAGCCTTGACAGCTGTACCTTGTCATGGAGAAAATACTCTGAAGAAAAAACAATTGACTGTTAATCTTGATAATACATTACTCTCTAATGACTAGTTACATTTTATAAGTCAGTTTTTCTGCCTATATATTGCTGTCATGATTTCCCTAAACAACCAGCAGGAGTTCATTTCTCTTTGCAAATCAGTATTGAAGCTTCATATCTGGTCTTTTACTTTTAGTCCAAAATTACCATTGAATATTATAGGAATCTAAGGGGAATTTGTCTGAATAAGAAAAACAGTATGAGGGTCATTTTGAAAATAATGTTGGACCTGAAATAACTAGGAAAATGGTTGATAGTAAATAATTGATTGACTATGATGAAAAGGACCTTGTAATGAGCAGCAGTTGTATTTCAATGTCACTGTTAGCTTTCACACATCATATTTGTCTGACAGTAAATAATTTCATTAACATTTGGAGTTACCATCACTAAATACTATTCTTTTCTATAAAAGGTTATTGGGAGATTTTCCTTTGATGTAGTGGATTCATGGCATACAGGTTAGCTTGACTGATTTCTCTGCAACTATGGAAACGGAATCAATTTCATGATCCATATTGATAACAAACTGAATTCATGTTAATCTTCCATTTTCTCTGAAATGCACTGAGTCACAGCGAAAGTGTTGCTCTGAAATACCGGCATGTCTTCGGAGCGAATGGCAGAAACATGAGCAAGAGCTTTCATGCAAAGTTACTATATTTGGTTGTCAGATATGCAAGGATAAAATAAGTGGACACTGTCATTCCTGCTGGATTAGGAAAAGCTGCTGTAGGAAAAGGGTCATGTGTGCCCTATAGATTTAGGGGCTAGATCTAGCAAAGCTCAACCTTTGTCTTATTCCAAAGATAATTTTTCAATCTACTTATTTGCTCCTGCCTTCTATTCTTTTCACTTATTCTTGGCTCTGCAATTCTGCCTTTTCCTCATAACAGCTTTGGTGCCTGTCAGATGTTTATGGGAGCCAACTGAGTTCCATAAGCCAACAAAAAACACCCCCTGCCCCCACCTCCCCC